>NW_015386620.1:147345-158727 GCF_001527695.2 Protobothrops mucrosquamatus | reverse complement strand
GAAATCTGAGTGCAATGTATTTCAGCAAATATTGGGCAGATTCTGCCTACACAACATGGTGGCCACGCCCACTTGGTGGCCACGCCCACTTGGCCACGCCCCTGGCACCCGGCGATGTATAAGTGGTTGGGGGTCACCACAACATGGGGAACTGTATTATGGGGTCACGGCATTAGAAAGGTTGAGAACCACTGGCCTAATGCCTAGCAATCCTAACTTTAGACAGGTAGGAGCTGTTATATAGAAAAAAGCATCTGAACTGCCTGTAGTATGGGATCAAATCATATAGGATTTTAAATGAAATGAGCAGAATATTTATGAAATGTATTTCATAAATTAATCAGAAATTAATTGGCAGCTAACATCAAGCCCTCAGTACAGGTGTGATATGGTTGCTTTACATTTCCAGGGAGATCAATTTGACTGCAGAGTTCTGTTCTAGTACAAATTTGTGGACTAGATGCATAATAGATTTAAATCAATTATAGGAAGGTACTCAAGGTACTTTCCTTCCAGGCATAATAGATAAGGCTGATAAAAGACAATCTTATCAGTGTGAGATATTTCTCCCAGTGTGAGAAACATCTGCATACCTGTTTCTTCTAGATCACTATAACAAGATCAGCCCCTTCCTTGAATTCTGATCTCTTACAATAAGCAACTTCACTTTTTCTATATCTGATTTCCAGTCTCTCATCCAAGTTTCCAAGTATCCAAGCATATACAGGAGTCACATATTACATGAAGATGTTACTGAGGAATAGATTTCAGCAGCAGCATGTAGTAGTGCCCAGTTCTGAATTCTATGATGATTTACCTTGCCCGTTTAATGTACATTCTGAAATACACCAGAGATGGAATAGAACAGTGAGGGACGCTACACTGAAACTCCTGCTTCAAACAGCAACTCATTCCAAGCAGCACAGTCTGGAATTTATTTGCAGACTGGACACAGTTCCCAAATCTGCAGAAATATTTCCTGGTATCAAAAGTCACTGAGAGTTTAAGAATTAACAGAGATATATGTTTGGTCAATCTCCATCTGACCAGTTAAGATAGTGTGAAATTTATAGCTTCCTCTAAAGTCAGTCTGCAGTGGCTCATGAATTTAAATTGTGTCAGTGACTAACAAATTCTCTCTTCCAGGTAGCGGCAAGGCCCTCACAAAATCACTGGTGGATTCAGCTACAACTTTTTCAACATCTCTTGAAAACTAACTGGATCCAGTAGTCTTTGCATCCAGGCCATCTTAATAGATCTACTGCTTCTACAGAGATGAGATATGCTGCTAATATAATCTTAAGCAATCAAGGAGTGTAGGCTTATACACTGTACAGTACAGTTGCTTATACACTGTACAGTACAGTTTGCAAACCTGCTAGGTATAAACAGGATTAAAACAATATAAAAATATAAACCAATCAAAATTTCCATGTGTCTAGGCAGCCCTTTGGGTATTGCTCCAAAGGCTCCTATTACCATTGCTACAACCATTGATTTCTTCCTCCATAGTCGCTCAACTTCAATTTGCAAATCACAATATTTTGTTATTTTTTTTCTAGCCGTTTCTCTTCAATTTGTGCATCACCTGGTTTTGGCAATATCAATGAACCAGACTTTTTTTTCTTTTCCCCAATAGTGAGGTCAGGCATGTTGTGTTCTCAGTAATTTTTGCTGCATTTGAACCCAAACTTCTGGCAAAGCTTCCAATATATAATTTTGGCAACTCAGCCATGACATTGTAGATAATCAGTCTGTGAGATTTTGCTGCAGCCACTGATAAGGTGATCCACTCTTTCATCTTTCTCATTGCATATTATTATTATTATTATTATTATTATTATTATTATTATTATTATTATTATTGTTGTTGTTGTTGTTGTTGTTGTTGTTGTTATTTGCACTGTCAGTCAGATGTTTAGACTGGACTTGACATTTTTGTCTACCTATCAAGCCAACCAAAGACCTGGGGTAAGCAGATGTTTTTGTTTGATGGTGTTAGAGGTATTGTCACAGGCTATGAGTTGTTCCAAGTAAAACTGCCTTTTGCACTTGACTAATTGCAAAGTAAAACTGCCTTTTGCACTACCAACATTTTGTCAATGTTGGTAGTGTTGAAGTGTTGCCCCAGATATATTAAGACCGCACTCAAAGCATCTATTACTATCTTCCTCCTCCTCTTCCTCCACTTTTTTAAAAGACAAAATACTTTTAATATTTTTAAAAGTTATTAGGCTTGTGCAGTCTTGAATTTGAACCGACAAAAGTGCTCTGAAGAGGCCTATCTGCAATTCCTTAAGGCAGCTGTGATCTTATCCAGATGGCACAGCTGCCCTTCACAGCTGCAGCACAGGCCAGGGAGGAAACCACTTTGTTGAAGGAGTTGCTGACAAGTGTTAATGCACATCTGTCCATGTTCCAAAGCACTTTTCTCTTTTGAACCTTAAGTTTTGCACAACTGCAACACACATAGGAAATGGAGGAGGAGCCCAATAGAATATTTAAAGACAAATAGGAAAATATAGAAATAGTGTCCAAAATGCTAAAGCTCAAGAGTTATCTGAGCTGAAGCAGGATGCTTCACCAAGGATGTCATCAAAGTTTGCTCAAGAAAATAGAACAAATTAAAAAAAAAATCAGTATACTAGTTACTCAGAGAAGACATCAAACAAAAGGCAAAGCTACTTAACTCCTGTTTTGACTCTCCCATGGGCAGTATGTGTGCCAACAGGAATTTTGAAAAGTGAGATGAATCACAGTCAGGGAGTATCTGTTTATTCAGAATTACTTTAAACTTCCAGAGTTGAGGGCTGTTTTGAGAACCTGCTGATGGCTTGGCCAAACTCTATCCATTATTTTTGAAGAATCTGGGACACTAGATGATTAGAGAATGGCCTAGGATGGCATATGTTGCCTTTATTTTCAAAAACAGAGGGAAAGTGTTGGTTTCCAGGGAAGCATAATGGATTTACACTACTTTATGGGATAAAGATCAAGGTTTTTAAAAGGAAAAAAAGGAGATGATTTATTAAATGAATCTGTTGGATAAGTGTGTGTGTGTGCGCGCGCGCACGTGCGCATGCAGTGGTTTCTAGTAGTTGTTAATGGGATTCCTGTATGACCAGTATTGTAAAATGAGGCTTGAAAACTTGATTCATAAATAGATTTTTGCTAATTAGGATGGAATAGTGTTGTTTTTGTAATTTGAATATTGATAAGGGGTGAAATTTGAGAAGATTTTTATTGAAGTACTAGAGAAGGTATTAAATTAGTCAAATAGTTTACACTTGTCTGAAGGGAGAAAAGAGTAATCTTTCATACATCTTTTTAGTTTTTTTTCTATTTCTTTCCATTTTTCTTCTTTTTTATTTTTTATATTTCTCTTAGTTTTCTCTAGTGCTTAATCTTTTTATTTATAAACTTAATTTCTTTTTTAAAAAAGAAGAAGTGTAAAATAGGGAGAACTCAAACAAATCAGTTTAATATCACTTGGAAGCTTTCTAAAGCATTTAATAAAGAGATCAACCTGTAAGCACACTGAAAACAGTGCAGTGGTTAGCAGAAAACAGGATCAATTTGTCAAGAAGAAGTCTTACTAGACTACCCTTACCTCTTTTTTGATTTGGTGATTTCCTGATTAGATTGTGGGTATACGTAAAATTTCAGCAAAATATTTGCCAGAGTACTTTGTAAGATTCTGATTGGTAAGCTAGTTAAATGTGGGCTGAATAGAATGGCAATTAAAGGGACAGGAATTCAAAGCAATTTTGTTACGGAAGATAGGTTGAAAAATAATAGTATGAAATTTAACTGAGAAATCACACTGGAGGAAAAAAGCATAATGCTGGGCACACTCAAGTTGAAACCTGCAACTCTCTGCATATAAAATATGATATCTGAGATACACAACTTCCTCAAAAATTAAACAAACTGTTGCATTCCCATATTACTTTTTTTTTGGAAGGGGGTAGTCAATATTTCATAAGGTTGTCCATAGTTCGCAGGGATCTTAACATATTTTGCTGTGCCAGGAAAAAAAGCTAACATACCAGGAAAATTATTGCTGTTTTCAGTCTGCAGGAATAATAAAACAAACTTTGACACAGCCACCTGGTCTCTTTCCATTATTATATCAGAAGATTACAGATGTTTTATTCCTGCTGCTCAAAATATTGCTGAGCTAGCATACTGTTTATCACTAAACTAATACGGTGAAAATAACTATTTTTGCCTACTATAGTAACGTATAAAAGCAGTTTGTTGGTAGCAGACCCTAACGTTTTCATACCAGTTATGAAATCAATCTTGGTCTCAGAAAACAGCCCCTCTGCTGGTCAATGTTAGTATTTAGAAGAAACTGATAAATCAAAATGTTGAAAAGAGAACCAACTGGTTGCTGTCACTGTTTTATTTCTTTGATTTTTTTTGCCTAACACTACAATTGGTATAATCATTTTAAGTGATTTAGCTTGGCCAAAGGCATCAGCTGTGATTTGTAGAATTTTTCCAAGCAATGATTTATTTGTCTGAATTTAATCACAGTGTGGTGAGAAGTGACCACATATTTTTCAAACTGTTGGCAATTAAATCCTTCCTGATCTTCAGTTTATCAAAGCAAGACACAAGTTTTATGCATGTGAGGTACAAGGAGTGCACTTTGGCTTCATGGTTATCTTTGAAAATGCCACTAACAAGAAAGAGGTCTGTGTTCTCGGCGTTAAAAACAAAACAAAACAACTTTCTATGCCAAGAAAAAAGTACTTCCTCATTTCTTCGCTCTTAAAACTTGCTGTTTGTTGCCATTAAGTAAAAGCTGAAGCATTTTCTGTTGCCCAGATTAAACTCTGTTCACTGTGACCTTTGTGGGTCAGCCTTGAATCCCATTTTTTAAAAACCATTTCTAGCATTGACAGAATGCCCCAGTTCTAAGACCATAGGAAGAAGTTATAGCAAGCGAAAAACATTAAGTAAAGGGGTCAGCAGATTGAGCTATTCAGCTCAGAAAATAAGATCTGCCTCTTCAGATATTATATTTTCAGGTGCTGGGACTGTGAAAGAAAGGGAAATTGCAAAATGGATACATAGATAGAAAGAATCTTCTGGGTACAGGTAGGTCAAAGGAAGCTACAGGTAGTCCTTGACTTACAACCATTCGTTTAGTGACTATTCAGTTACAAGAACACTGAAAAAAGTGACTTGTGGCTGTTTTCCACACTTACGATTGTTGCAGTCTCCCCATCGTGATCAAAATTCAGACGCTTGGCAACTGGTTCATATTTATGATGGTTGCCATGTCCCAGGGTCACCTTTTGTGACTTTCTGACAATCAAAGTCAATGGGGAAGCCAGATTCACTTAACAGCTATCACTAACTCAACAACTGTAGTGATTCATTCAGCCCCTGTGGGAAGAACGGTCATAAAATGGGGCAAAACTCACTTAACAACTGTCTTATTTAACAACATAACTTTTTGGCTCAATTGTGATCGTAAGTCAAGACTACCTGTATTTGGGGTTTTTTGTTTTTTTTTCAAATTTAGAACAAACCCTTCACCCTTCTCTTTTCTACCTGCACTATCGAGCATGGTGAAGTAGTTTTCCCAGTTTTCAGTTCTGCCTCTAAAAGAAGGAAGCTAAAAGACAGGATGCAACTGTTGAACAGCTATAGACACGTTTGGTCACTCTTCCCCAATCCAACGAGGCGCATTGCGTATCTTCTCTCCCCTAAGAGAGCAGCCATGTCATTCAAGACATATTTTATTCTGCTTTGAACAATGTATGAGTTTGAACAAGTTCGAAAAATGTGTGACTTCACCCTACCAATGGCATCCCACAGACCTGGCCTTTGCTTTTTGTGAACTGAGCTTGTCCAAACACACCCCAGGATATTTCACATGTGCCAACCGCTATGGCACACTGCAAGAAGGAATGTCAAAATGGCTTTCTCTGAAGATGAACCGTTTCAAACTCCATTTAACTCATACAAGCAGGGAGGTACCACTAATCTGACTGATCATTTCTCATTATCATTATTAATCCTGAATTGGGTTGATGTTATTAGAAGAAAAGTAATGATTTGTCTTATTTTCAGGGTTTCCCAGTCAGCAGAAGTGATGACTGCACCTCACCTTAAAACAGGTTTTAAGGGATTAAGGAAAGAAGCCCTCTGCTGTGCTGAAATGTCCAAAGGATATAAAAGCCCAAAAAGTTTAAGTTTTAAGTTTATTTAATGAAATATTACATTTTATACTGCTTTTTCTTAAGCTCAAGGCAGGTTACAATAAAAGAAACACAAACATTAGGAGAAGCAATTGTCTAGAAGCACAGAAACAGGTTAGAGATGTAGAAATGTAAATTTTCAGTTTCTAATCCAATGCCATTGGAAGGTGTTATAATAACCTTTCTGATAATAGAAAAAAGAGATCTCCTTCCTTCTTAGGAGAGAAGGTTCCAAGAGCTCACCTTAAAAGAAAAAGAACAGACTTCTTTTCAGTAGTACTATTAAAATAATATTAAAACTCTTTCAAAGTAGGTTTGAATGAGATACTGCATAGCAAAGCCCAGCATCATAGAGTAGACCAGTGGTCCCCAACCTTTCCGGCTTTGTGGACCGGCAAAAGTGGGGGGAGAGGGGATGGTTCTCTGTGCGCAGCAGGCAAGTGTGCGAGTGCACACAGGTCCACTTGTGCAAGTGCACGTGCCCACTGCTCACGCAAATGGAGCTTTGTGTACATGCCTGCGCCCACTGCTTTCACTTGCGCGGACCAGTTCTGAATAGGTTGTGGCCCAGTGCAGGGCTGCGGCCTGGGGTTGGGGTTGGGGACCCCTGGAGTAGATGACATGCTGTTTCCATTGTTGCTGACTTGCTGAAGCTAAGGCAAAAGAGCAGAATTTTCTTCCTCCTGCTGTTTTTTCCCCTCTCTTTAAATCCCCTTCTCACCAAAATAAAGTCTGAATTATCTCGATTTATGTAGCTCACAAACACAATCCCCTTCTATTGAAGAGTGGGAGGGGGGCTTCAGATCTGGCAGATTCAAGCTTGCCTAAAATGTTGCTCTGGACCTTTTCATCCAGTGGAAACCTTACCAGTGCTGCAGCTCTGTCTCAAATCATCATCATGGTCGTCGTCATCAGCAGCAGCAGCAGCAGCAGCACACCAAGTACCTAAAGCTAGCAAAACTTCTGAAGTAATAACCAAAGTCTCTTCCACATCTTCCTACTTTTTAACCTTCTGTTGATCTCTACATTCAAATGGAAAATGACTGGGAAGAAGGAACAGGTTTTCCAGGAGGAATGCTGCATTAATTTGTATTTTATGCAAATTAATGAGAGAAGACAGGTTGGACTACTGAACATGGTAAAAGAACCTTTCCGTCAGTGATTCAGTAATTATTGTAAAGGTAAGCGCCATTCTATTAGTGTAAACTTGTCACAGGACAATTTGCAGGAGTTTTAAAAGATGAGGAGAGGATGGGGGACGTTAATTTTAATGATTTTATGAAAGCTGTGTCTCTCTGTGTTAATAGAATGAGAAATTATTGTGAAGGTTTTACCAGTTGTGCTGTTTTCAGTTTAAACACATAAAGAAATCTTTTGATCAGGACAGAGTCTTTTTGACTATTTAAAGATCCATATGGACACAGGGAAGGAACTGGAATGTTTCTTAAACATCTGAATCTCCAGATACTCAAAATCTTAGATACTTAGATCTCAAAATCTAAAGATAAAGCTGCCTTCTCCTCTATTAAAGTTGCTATGAAAATTCCCATGATTTAGAGAAGTAGAAATATGATTATTATTTTATGAATAAATATAAATAATATAAATAATTATATAAATAATAAACAAAATGAGGCAAAGCAAAATAATTCTAAGGGTGCTAGACACATTAAACGTCAGTATCAATCAGATAGGAAATATTTTTTAAAAGTAATCCAAACTCTGAAGCAACCTAATTCCAGACTGTTAATAACTGCCTGTCTGGAGGAAATAAAATAAAATTAATATAATTTCTTTGGAACATGCAGATGTGCTTTCTGCTAAATCTCAGGAGGAAGAAGATAAAAACACTGTATCCACCACTAACAATTTATGTTAATTTATTATATTTGCTTTCGTTGTTTAGGTCTGTCGCATATATGTCGCATAATTTAAAAGGCATCCAAGAGATGCAGTCATCTAAATTTGATTGGAAATTGGTTTCTCCGTATTTGTACGGTGGAGAAGAGGGTACCACTGCACATTTGTCTGAAGGGCAAACTGTTGTGTAAAGACCACTTGTTCCCTAAAAAGTGAAGAAAAAACTGGAGAATTGGAGCAATGAGAGGCCACATTTTAGCTCATAAGGAGAATCATTGATGAGCTCAGACAAAGAAAGAATTGCAATTACACTGATGTACACTGGGAAGATTTTCTTCTTCTGCTTTTTTTTTTTTTTTACAAATCAAATAAATATATAACAAAAGTGACTTCCAATTTAATGTATTTCAGTGCAGAGACAATGATACAACTTTTAAAAGTTAAATAAATAATTAATAAACTATCCTAAAAGACTAATAAACATTCTAACATGCATATTATATTCCTCTCTTAATTTTAATCTGACACATAAGAAATATGAATAACCATATTAAAAAAAACACCCATATTTCTTTGATCATATCAGATCTAATCCTCAAATCCCAAAGTTGATAATTTTGGTTGATGTGCTCATTGTAGCCTTATCTGGAGCAGGAAGCTTTGACAATCCCATTCCCATCATCACCTTGAAGCTGAACTACTGCAGTGCACTGTGTATCAAAATACTTTTGAAGATCACCTGGGCTCTAACTGATACAAAATACTACTTCCTATAGATTGGAGAGGGACAGCTATGTGACATTGATGCTATAGGTGCTGCACTGACTGTCAATAGTTTTCTAAGTACCATTCAAAATTTTGTTTTTAATTCATAGAGCTTTCAAGTTTGGCTCTTAAAGCCTTAAATTTTATCAGCCCATATGAGTTTTTAACTTTTTCCATTATCGGATAATCCCAGAGGAAAATCAATAGAGGAAACTAGAAGAATTCAGTGTGCTCACACAAAAAGTGTAGGGTGCGAACAAAAAGGGCACATCTAAAGGGTTAGAAAGGGGGACATATAATGAAGCTTCAGTATATATAAATTACTTGGAATTGCAGAGATACCAGCAAGAAAGCTCAGAATGAAGGACGCTGAATACACCATATTTAGATGTGTTCAAAATAATTCATATGGCAAATACTTAGTGAAGACAGTAAATGCAAACAAGCATGGGAAGAAAATCAACATTACTTTCTAAGACGGGTAACAAAAGAAAAGCAGGGCTTCTTAACTCTTCTTTTGGCTCAGTCCTCTTCAACAAGTGGATACATGTTCCACAAGCAATAATGGCAACTGAAGGGCCTTAGCTTGACACTAATAGAAACATGATCAGAAAACCTCTGTTTAACTATGATTTTAATCCTCCTGGGCCAGATGAATTGAATTTCTGAGTTTTGAAAGAATGTCCTAATGAATTGGCTCAACTTCCATTTGTAAAAATTGATATATATTTTTAGAGAAGGAAAAAAAAGTAAAAAGTGACTACATGAGAACAAATGTTGTCCAATAATAGAAAAAGTTAAGACCAAAGGAACTAAAGTCCAATCTGACATTGCTATTTGGGAGAATTCTAGAGAGAATCGTAAAGAGATCAATAAATAAGCACTTTGAAAACAATGTAATCTCTAGATTGATCTGACAGACTAATTTTACTGCATTTATTCATCAGGTAATTTCACTAGCAGTCTGTGAGAATGTTATGTAGCATTTTGATTTTAGTAGAGCATTTAACAAAGTATCCCATGGTGGTCTGATTACCAAGTTAAATTAGGAGAGGGCTGGATCATATGACAAGTGAATATGTAGGTTGCCCTCAAAACAATCCTGGAAAGTGGTTCTTAATGGTTCTTCATCAAATTCAAAGGATATATTATGCCAGAAAGTTCAGTCATGAATCTTGCACACATCAACATTTTTATTATTATTTCATTAGAAAGGTAATCAGGTGTGCAGATGATATAACCATGTGGGATAAACTTGTTTGGCAAGAGTGCTTGTAAAAAAACGCACTTGTTTCCTGTACAGGTAGCCCTTGACCTACAACCACAATTGAGCCTAAAATTTCTGTTGTTAAACGAGACAGTTAAATGAGTTTTGTCCTATTTTATAACCTTTCTAGCCACAGTTGTTAAGTGAATCATTGCAGTTGTTAAGTTAGTAACTTGGCTGTTAAGTGAATCTGGCTTCCCCATTGACTTTGCTTGTCAGGAGTTGCAAAAGGGGATCACGTGACCCTGGCACACTCCAGCCGTCATAAATATGAGTCAGTTGCCAAGCGTCTGAAATTTGATCCCCTGACGTGGGGATGCTGCAATGGTCGTAAATATGAAAAACGGCCACCGGATCACTTTTTTCAGTGGTTTTGTAACTTCAAACAGTCGATAAGCAAATGGCTACAAGTCAAGGAGTATCAGCAGTAATTGAATGTAAACTGAAGATGAACCAACAGTGTCTGCATGGCGTATTTTTAGTTTTGTATGTACAAGAGAGCAAAACAGAGGAGCGAGAGAAGTTTTAGCTTAAATGTGGTTTGGAGGAAGGTCTTTAACAACCAGATTGTGTACTGGGGGATGTGCCACTTTCCTTGCCTTGAGGTTTTGGGTCATGTTACTTGTCATCAGTACACCTTCCTACGAAAAGAGTATTTTATGGCTTGCCAGATTCATTAACAGCTATTGTGTGAATGGACATTCAATAGCAGCCATTTTGGAATACTGCTATCTCCTTGGGAATATTTGCAAGAAATGGAATTAAGTCAAAAGTGGCGTTTGTACCAATTGTTATAAGCACATGCACAAAAGGTGGAACGTTCAGGATAATTTGAATATGCTCACATTTCTTCTGTACAGCTGACAATTTTCAAGGAACATAGTACACTGATTATTGCTCTATAATTGACTTAGGTTTGCCATATAATTCGGCTAAAAAGTACTAAAACAATTTGACATTCTGTTCAAAAATATTTTTAAAGATATTCAAAATAATGTTACTAGGTACAGTAACATTGTCTTGCTTTCGGAAACAGTTAATATCATTGGCACAAATGAAATTATCTATTTAGGGCACGGGTCGGCAACCCGCGGCTCCGGAGCCGCATGCGGCTCTTTCAGCCGTCTCCTGCGGCTCCCTGTCCTCAGCCACCATTTGCAGTCCGGGAAAAAAAAAGTAGGGCTAAAAAAAATTCAACCAATCAATTCAAACTTCTCACGAAGTTTGAATTGATTGGTTGAACTTCTTTGGTTTGTGGGACTGCCCACAAAC
>NW_015386620.1:145318-146429 GCF_001527695.2 Protobothrops mucrosquamatus | reverse complement strand
CGTCCCTTTGCCGTCCTCCTGCTGCCGCGGGGCTCTCTACCACCCGGCCCCATCTGGGCCCGGGCGGCTGCGGGCCTTCACTGTCCTGCCGCCGCTGCCGTGGGGCTCTCCAACACCTGGCCCGACCTCGGCCCCATTGGTGGCGCATGGCCGGGGGGGGAGACAGCTCCGGAGGGAGGCAGCCAGAAGCCGGCAGTCCCAGTCCGTCCGTCTTTCCCCGGCCGCAGGAGAAGGGGAGGCGCAGGCTCTCCACTCGGTTGGGCAAACGTCCGCAGCCCAGTTCAGCACCCCGACGACCAGCTGGACCGGCTTTCGCTGCTTTTTTGCAAATGAATGCAAAAGTTTTCGGGGTTTTGCTCGCCTGCCCGCCCAGGTGGAGAGCCTGCGCTTCCCCTTCTCCTGTGGCCGGGGAAAGAGGGCCGGCCCCGAGCCTGTCCTGGAGGACTTTTTAGGCCCCGGATACCCCCCACCCCCTCAGCCCAGGGCCAGGCACTGCAGCTCTGCAGCAGGAGGGAACCCTCTGGAGTCTGACCTTCAGTTTTCCCGGCTTGCAAACTCGGCTTGCAAACTCGGCTCCTGCCAGGGAAGCTCCTTCCCCAGAGCCCGTCCCAAAAGGTGCTGCTTCCCTGGCAGGAGCCGAGTTTGCAAGCCTCGTTGGCAAGCCGAGAAAACCGAAGGTCCGGAGGGTTCCTGGGCTGACGGTCGAGGGGGGTGGGGGGTATCTGGGGCCTAAAAAGTCCTCCAGGACAGGCTCTGTTGAAGCAGAATTCAAATCACAGGCATTGAGGAGTTTTAAATATTCAAACCAAGAAATCAGACTCCGTGAAATCAGCGAGACTTCCCCCGCGTGGTATGCATAACGTTGCCCCTCAACCCTCACTGAAGCCACTGAGAAAATGAGGGAGTCCGTCATTGGCAACATTACAAGCCGATGCTGAGGCTTCAAGTCAGTTGCGCCCGTTTAACCCACACATAACTGCCACCCAAGATCAGCTCCTTAAAAAGCTGAGAATTCTCCTAAAAATCGGTTAAATTTAAAACATTTAAAACCGATAACTAAGCCCCCTAAGCATTCTACGGGTGGGAGGATCCCTCATGCTCGGCTGTTAAC
>NW_015386620.1:40179-144107 GCF_001527695.2 Protobothrops mucrosquamatus | reverse complement strand
TTGGCAACATTACAAGCCGATGCTGAGGCTTCAAGTCAGTTGCGCCCGTTTAACCCACACATAACTGCCACCCAAGATCAGCTCCTTAAAAAGCTGAGAATTCTCCTAAAAATCGGTTAAATTTAAAACATTTAAAACCGATAACTAAGCCCCCTAAGCATTCTACGGGTGGGAGGATCCCTCATGCTCGGCTGTTAACCGACTCTTTTGTGGGAGGGGTCGCGCAGGGACTGTTGATTGGGTGAAGCGAGCGGGGGCGATTCCATGGGAGAGAAGAGTCGGGGCATTATCTCCATGGTTACGGGGGAACACAAATCACAGCGGAGCTTTCATCTCGTGCTGTTGCATTCATTTACCATATTTTTACCTCGCTTTTTGGCCAGTGCACTCAATTTAGAATCAAGCCCTGTTATGTGTATGCGCGCACGCGCGCATTTTGCGGCTCCCAGGTTTTTTTTTTTGTGAGGGAAACGGGTCTAAGTGGCTCTTTCACCATTTTAGGTTGCCGACCCCTGATTTAGGGTATCTGTTAAGGATAAAATTGTTCAGACTTAAGAGCAGGAATCTGATGAAGATCTTCACAGAATATCACTAATATGGAACTATCATACTCACGAGATGTTCATTAAATAGGGAGGATTTTTTTAGGAAGACCGAAAATGCATCATGATGTAAACTCCGCACTGTCATGTATTTGGTGTCACAATATATAATGCTATGTACAAAAGAACCAGAGTTTGTATAGCTGCCTATGGCATAGCTGTTTTCTGTGTAACCATCTTCTATATCAGAGGCCCCCAACCTTTTAGGCACCAGGGACCGGTTCTGTGGGGAGAGGTTTTTCTGCGGACCGGAAGGGGCGTGATTTCGTGTGCTGCCTGCATCCCATGGATGGGGCTTCGCTTGTTTGCGCGGCCCAGTTTCTGGCATGCCGCGGCCCGGTGCCAGTCTATGGACCGGGAATTGGGGACCTCTGTTCTATACACTAGAATTTCATATAAAAAATGGAAGGGAATATTAGTGGATGTACTGAGAAGGAGAAAAAAAATATAGGTAGTCCTTGACTTCCAACAGTTCATTTAGTGACAGTTCAAAGTTACAACGGTACTGAAAAATGTGACTTATGACCGTTTTTCACAGTTACAACCTTTGTAGCATCCCCATGATCATGTGGTCAAAATTCAGATGCTTGGCAACTGGTTCATATTTAGGTCATGGGATCACCTTTTGCGACCTTCTGACAAGCAACATCGATGGGGAATCACATAATTCACTTTACAGCTGCGTTACTAACTTATCAACTGCAGTAATTCACTTAATGGAAAGGTCGTAAAATGGGGCAAAACTCACTTTAACAAATGTCTCACTGAACAACAGAAATTTTGGGCTCAATTGTGGTCATAAGTCGAGGACTACATGTATGGAAGTGTAGCTACAAAAGCTGTCAATTCAGAACACGAGACATATTCTCACAGGCTCAGACATATAATCCACATTCACAAGGGAGAAATGTCCTCTAAGCAAAGAGGGGTGTCACAGCCTTTCCCTATAACAGGGGTAGTCAACCTTGGCTCTTTTATGACTCGTGGACTTCAACTCCCAGAATTCCTGAGCCAGCTAAGCTGGCTCAGGAATTCTGGGAATTGAAGTCCACGAGTCATAAAAGAGCCAAGGTTGACTACCCCTGCCCTATAACATTCTGGGTCCTTTAGAAAGACAGAGCTAAAACTGGAAAGGGGAATGAAAAAAGAGCTGGCTGAATTCAGGATCGGGGGGGGGGGGGTGTTACTGTCTTGCCAGAATGCCCAAGAACCTCAGAAAAGCAAGCAGACCAGATCCTTCAGTAAAAGTTATTTCTGAACAAATAGGCAAAAAAGGCAAACAGAAATTTGCACGGAATGCTTTCTTTTTTTCTATGTAGAATTATTTTAAATATAATGCTCTTATTTTGCTGTACAAATTTAGAAACTGGGTTTGACGACAATCTGGCATCAAACCTCAAGATTGTGGATGATCATTTTATGCATAAATTTCTGGTCGTTTATATACTATGAATCTCTTGACAGGTAACTTTTTATTTTGCAGACCAGTGCCATCTTCTGGTCTATGTGGAGTAATTATTTCATATTTTCTTGTAGCATTTTGTTTACTGTTAATTGCTGACCCCGATTAAAGCAAATGTATAATTTGTTTTCTAACAAACCCCAACCAACTAAAAATGCAAACTAAGAAAGAAAAGAGACAAAGTTTGATTTTGCTTTATCTTTAGTGAATTTGATATGTCTTCCAAGGATGGAAGGAGACTGAAACCTCTAGATACATAACCCACTGCCATTTGGCCCAGAGATAGCTTTACCGACATTATTTCCACTTTTGAGCTTTTTAATTAGCATAGAAGTATTTCTCTTACATACTGGGTTTGGGGGAGGATGACTGGAAGATAAGTGATGGCAGCAACAAATAACAAGATGCAGCTTAAAGCAGGAAGCAGGACCAAGAAAGATCACTCAAAGGGCTTCAAGAATGGAGATTTGAGACCCTATAAGCTCCTCTTTTCCGCTGGAAAAGATATTTATATAAAGAACTAGTTGCACTGAATATAATCGTTTCTATTTATAAAGCTGAACGAATGTAGCAGTGATTATAAGGTTGCCTGGAACAGAGGTCTACTTTATTATGGAAATTTTTGACCATTTAATCTGGGGAACTGAAGATGAAAGCACAGCCTATTAACACTGTGTTTTCTGAGAAAATCTAATGAATAGTAGTTTGGGCTTGTCCAGAAGCAATTACTCTGATTTGCAAATGTCACCTCTGACTTCATTTAAATGTAACCATCTGTGGAGAGAGATATGGAAATGATTTAAAATTAAAATAACATTATTTAGAGCTGGAGCTATAAGAGGAACTCAAGGAAAAGTCCATTATTAAAATAACCACTTTGCTTGGAAAATGAGAAACATTCTAAAACAAATTATATTTTCTAGTTATCTAAGGCATGGTAGAGAATTGTATGACACAAATATCAAGCATCCCAGCTTATATTAACTGTGCTACGTTTTGAGCTACCAAATAAGTGCTTTAATATTTTTTTTTAAAAAAATACAAATATGCCAGAAATCAAAAGTAGGCCTTTGAGACTCATATATTTGTAGGAAGACAACTCTAAATCCTGGAAATCACCTTACCTTCCCCTCCTCTTCCTTCTTGTTGTAATTCCAACTCACCTGCTCATCTAATTATGCAGATTGGGTAAGGAAATAGATGTGCTTCCTTCATTTATTTTGTGTACTTTCTTTCTTCTGAATGGTTAGAGACATGAGTCCAGGAGAAAAGTACAAGTAAATGGGTTCTGTAATGAGAAATAAAACAGAATTTTTATTGGCTAAGAAAAAGAGTATCCAGCAATTCTTCTTCTATGATTGCACTGCATCATTTTCAGTTGGTGATTTCCTAAGATGGCAGAAATGAGGGCCCCATCTATTATTCAGGACTTGGCTCAACGTGGTTGATTTCATTATTAGGACTGTCCTTCCTGATATCAATAAGGGAAGGCAGGATGCCTTTGTATTTAAAGAAGGCAATTGTTAGATCTCTTTTGAAGAGGCTTACCCTGGATCCCTTAGTGATAACTCTAGGTTGGTCTCCAGTCTACCCAGTGCTTTTTTTGTAAAAAAGAAAGGTGCCGGAACTCACACACTTCATACAACCCGCCTTGCCTACCCTACAAGGTTCCATCCAAAAAAGGTGCTAGAACTCTGTTCTGGGCGTTCTATGACAAAAAAAAGTCCTGAGTCTACCTAATCTGTTTCAAGTAGTCTCAGAAGAAAAAAGGTTAGCTAGACCCACTTTGGAAGAAATGCTGATTAGGAAGCAGCATTTAGAATGGAATATAGAGCAATTAAGCAGTTCAAAATTGCAAAAGCCACGTGCCAAGATTATTTATTTTATTTATTTTTATTTTTATTAATTTGATTTGTATCCTGCCCTTCTCCTTGCGGACTCAGGGCGGCTAACAACCAGATAAAATACTAATCACAAAAAACTACAAATTAAAAACATAATTAAAAACAAATATTAATAATTGGTCTAGTAGTTAAAAATTACTTTAAAACCCCCATTAAAAATTTTCCCCTAGGCCAGTCCTGCAAGTTGGAATAACCATGTCTTAAGGGCGCGGCGGANTCGCCAGCCGGCACTGTCTGGCCGACGGCACCCTGAGGAGACCCACCCTGTGGGAGCGTACAGGCCGATGGGAGGTAATCTGCGGCAGAAGGCGGTCTCGAAGATATCCCGGTCCGATGCCATGGAGCGCCTTAAAGATGATGATCAGCACCTTGAAGCGCACCCGGAAGGCCACCGGCAGCCAATGCAGCTCGCGCAGTAGCGGTGTTACATGGGAGCGACGAGTCCCTCCCAACACCGCCCGCGCGGCCGCATTTTGGACTAGCTGGAGCCTCTGGGTGCTCCTCAAGGGAAGCCCCATGTAGAGAGCGTTGCAGTAGTCCAGGCGGGAGGTGACCAGGGCATGAGTGACTGTGCGCAAGGCGTCCCGGTCCAGAAAAGATTATATACTGTAACCATAGTTATTAAACCTATAACCATAGTTATTAAACCTATATCAGAACATATTATGAGAAATGCTAGATTAAGATTTAAATTGCTGAGAGAAATATTAACAACCACAGATACACTGCAGACATCACCTTGGTAGCTGGAAGTGAGGAAGATTTAAGAAATCTCTTGCTGAAGGTTAAAGTTGAAAGTGCAAACGCCATTTTGATGCTCAGTATTTTTTTAAAAAAATATTAACTGCTCATATCAATTTTGTGCATACTGTTGTAAATTAGTGTAAGAACTGACTTTATCTTTCTCAGCTCAAAACCCCAGAAAGATATCTGGATCTTTGGAGAAAGATTTTAATAGATAACAGAATTTTAAAGCATAGTCAGATCGTACTGCCAATAAAAGTGTATAAAGTCAAGGGTTGGGGTTAATAATGGTTGGATACTAGATGAGAATCACTGATACCAGAGGAGATCCAGTGTAGTGGTTAAGGTGCTGGACTGACACTGGGAGACTGGTTCTAGTCCTCTTACAGCTACAGAAGCTCACTAGTTGACTTTGGGCCACTTTCACTCAGCTCTACCTATCTGGTTGTAGGAGGAAATAAGGAGAGGAGACTTGAGTTTTTGCACATCCAGAACTAAACTAACAACATGTTTAACCACTGCATAACCTCTTATAAAAAAAACAAGATCTATAGCATGGTACAGACTATATCTGTGAACGCACAGTGAAGTAACACCAAGTGCAGAGATATAGAAGAGTTCACAGGAAGGACATTTCATTAATAAGCTAGCTTCTCACATATTTTGTTTTGCCTATTGTTGGAAAAGCTTTACAAACCAGCTCCTTGGCACAGACATGTCATGGCAGAACACAGCATACGTATCTGTTGTCTGTCGCAAGGAACATTGCGTGTTTATTCCTGTAAGTATTTATGTTTAATAAAGTTTGTGAGGATCATAGTGGCTTTTACCTCCTCTTGGAAATCTTTCATGGATGTTGACTCCTGAGGGCATTTGGCATTAAACAGCTCCTGAACAAAAGATGAATACATCCAACACACATACAAATAAATAAAATAAAAATTTTAGAGGACTTCCGGTCCTGCGCAGCAGCGCAGCAGTCGAGGGGTTCGGAACTCTGTGCCCTTCAGCTGAGTTTCTTCCTGTTAGGGGACCCTAAATGGGCCAGAAGCTGCCCCGAAGAGGCGGCAAAGAAGAAAGTAAATCCCGGGGACCTCAGAGAGACAGCGGTCAACCCAATCGGCCCAGGAGAAGCCTTCCGGAAACCAACAGGAGAAAGGCTAGCCTAACTTCAGAGTCTAGCCCAGTGTTTCTCAACCTTGACAATTTTAAGGCATGTGGACTTCAACTCCCAGAATTCCACAGCCAGCAATGCTGGCTGTGGAATTCTGGGAGTTGAAATCCACATGCCTTAAAATTGTCAAGGTTGAGAAACACTGGTCTAGCCCAAGCTGCAAACAACCGAAGTCAAAAGCACTATTTTAAGCTGATTGTAAACAGTGTGTTTGAATCTGGGCAAGAACATCGATTTTCTCTATCCTACTTATCAACTTTCCTGAAGGAAAAAAAAATCCCAAGAAGCAAAAAACCTCTGAAAGTGAAGGAGGGGGATTTTTGCCCCATCCTTTTACTAATGGAAGTGGCGAATTAAACCTTTTATGGAGGACCAAAATGTATTGAAATGAAATTAAAGGACTATAAAACCTAAATTTGGATAAGTTTGAAGTTACTGAATGGTTAAGATTCTCATTTTAAAGGCAATTTGTTCATTTTGAAAATTTGAAAAATAAACCAGTGCTGACATTTAGAGGTGGATGAAGACTGTGACAGCTATGGCTTTCATGCAGGACTTGGCAAAATCTGGAAAAATCTAATCTCTACTTGTGACGTTCAAAGCTCTAACAATAGAGAACAGCTGTGACAAAAAAGAAAACAATATGGGCTGCAGATAAAATGAGACTTACAAACTTCAGGGAACAAAAAAAAACCCAAAACTTTTTTTTAACTTTTTGGATTACAAGTATCTATTTAACTCTGACCCCAAAGCTATTTGCAGAGAAAAGAAAATTTGGATTCTTGGTCATTATGGAAAATCAGAGATTTATAGAAAGAAAAAATCTCTTATCAAGGAATAAATAAGACTAAAAAAAGAAAAAATAAAAAGAATAAAAAAAATAAAAAGATAGTATGCTACTTAAAATCCCTATTTCCTATAAGCTAATACATATTTATGTCCCATTTTGATAGGTTGGCTTACAAGAGAAAAAATAGACTTATATATTTAAATGTAATTAACTTTTGAGAAAATCTTAACCAGTAAGAATGCTTTGAACATTGTGGGAAAAACAAATGTAAACAGGAACTGTAAACAGGACCTATGATGAGACAACCAGAATGACTAGATAGAAAAGGAATATTATACTGATGTGATTATTATCTGTATAAATATTAGAAAACTTTTATACTGAATCATCATTCATTAAAACAACAAGAATTGTATTAACTTAAGGTTGGTAAAAGAGAACATTATGGGAAAAAGAGGAAATCAAGTAAATTATTATGTGGATTATAGATTATAGAAATCAACTGTTAGTGAATGTTTCTTAAATGTAAACCCAGAGAACACAGTTTACCGAATATTAAGGTGATTATGTTAAAAAATTAATAAAACATATTTAATTTTTTTTAAAAAAAATCCAGTACTAATGATGAAAGTCAATTTCACAACATGATTAGATACAGTACAGGTAGTCCTCGACTTACAATAGGTTGTTTAGTGACGGTTTGAAGTTACAACAGCACTAAAAAAAGTGATTTATGACCTTTTTTACATTTAAGACTGTTGCAGCATCCCCATGGTCATGTGATCAAAATTCAGACGCTTGGCAACTGATTCATATTTATGACAGTTGCATTGTTCCGGCATCATGTGATCAACTTTTGTACCCTTCTGAAAAGCAAAGTCAAAGGGGAAACCAGATTCACTTAACAACCTTGTCACTAACTTAACTTCAGTGATTTATTTAACAACTGTGATGAGAAAGGTCATAAAACGGGGCGAAAGTCACCTAGCAACTCTCTCGCTTAGCAACAGACATTTTGGGCTCAACTGTGGTCATAAGTTGAGGACTATCCATACTATCACTGATATTATAAGCAGTTTACAAAACTCAAAGTTGCCAACTGATAAATTTGGCAAACCAATTGCCCAAAGGGTCACAAAGAACTGGAAGGGCCATTCTGGACAAATCTGAATTAAGAAAAGGTTGCATAGAAGTACACTTGTAATTAGTTGTAAATGTAATACACTTCCTTAGAATTAAAGGGCAAGTATGAAGAATCATGCACACCGCTTGTGTAATGGAGAAGGATGGAATACAGATTACTTTAAAAAAGAAAATCAAGAACACCTGAAATATTATCAGACTCTTGTCTCACAACTCACAGAAGATACTAGAAGATTCGCAACCATTATTACAATAATTTCTAAGAGCTCTTTAAGGCAGGTTTCACAGCCAGATCTGTGGACACTACAACTCCCAGAATTCTCAGAGGTTACACTGTCCCATTGGAGACTGTGGGAGTTGTAGTCACAGCACAACACAAGCAATGGACAACTTACGTCTTCAAGAAGCACCGTTGTGCTAGCAGCTGAGAGGCAAATTAATTTGTGAGGAAAGCAATATTTTCTTCAACTCAAAGCCATCTGCAACGCGCGAAAGACAATACAAATGCAGGCAAATAAATAGAAATACAATGTAAGAGAAGAACTAACGCACATCAACAGCCACAAAGAAGGTGGGGAGGGAAGGAGGAAGAAAAAGGAACGCGCGAACAGGAGAAGCAGCTCCTGCTATTTCTCCACAAATGGGGAAGGTTTGAGCAGAGCCGCCATCTCTTCAGCCCTTAATTCTCCCGCGGGCTTCCGATTTGAAGCGGCGCCGGTTGCAGCCCGGCGTGCCCGGCTTCCTCGCTTCTTTCCCGGGAAAACCAGCGCCGATCGTCTTCCCGGTGCCAGCGCTACGTTATTGCAGGAACGGCCACCGCCTCCTCCTCCTCCTCTTCCTCCTCCTGCTGCTGCTGCTAAGTGCAGCGGCGTCTCTGGCTGGCCACTACTGAGCTGCATTGCTGTAGGAGCGCGCAACGCTCAGGCGCTAGCCAGAGCTGCAGTGCCGACCCGGGAGAGGCAAAGCGAGGTCGGGCGAGGAGCCGCCGGCGGAGAGCGAGGCCCCAGTCTGACCCGCCTCGCGGCCATGTGCATTCCGTGCCAGCCCGCTCCTAATAAAGCGATGGGGTCGGGACGCTGCCTCCCGCTTCTTCACGCCCTATAAATATTCAGCCGGCCCCGAAGATCAGCTCGGGTGGCTTGTGGGCTGCCTGACCCTGGCTCAGAAGAGCAGCCGCCGCTGCCGCCGCCGCCACCGCGGGAAAACCCTGAGGCAGCCCGAGCGCCCGTCCTCCTAGGCGAGCCGGCGAGATGCCCCGAGTAGATGCAGATCTCAAACTGGACTTTAAAGATGTCTTGCTCAGACCTAAGCGGAGCAGCCTCCGAAGCAGAGCAGAGGTGGGGGCATTTCCAAAGGAGCATGCTTTCCCCCCCCCCCTTTTTTTCTCCCCCACCCCTCTTTCAAATGCGGCGTCCGACTTCGTTATATGCAACCCCTCTTCTCTTCCTATTTGCATTTCAGGCGAAGGGGTTAATGCCCTCGCCGCCTCTGCCTCTTTTTTATCCTTAATGCGAAGTCGAAGGATTTCAGAACTTTCCGTGCGTAACCCGGCCGGTGAGGTCGGCCCTCTGTAGCAGCTACCGGTACTGCTTTGCTTTGCTTTTTGCTTTTTTTGTTCCCACCTTTTGCAGATTGCGATCCAGAGGAGAGAATCCTTAGGAAAGTGCTCACCGGGGCATTTGGTGGAATTGCTTCCAAATTTGCAAGAAGCCAGCAGGGATGTTGGGGGGGCGGGGTGTGTGTGTGTGTGTGTGTGTGTGTGTGAGACCGACAGAAGGAGACCTAGAGTCGGGTTGCATTCTGCTCGGAACTGTTTGTAGAGGAGCCGATAAACAAGTGGCATGACAGATCATTTTGCGGGAGGAAAGGAAGGGAGAGGAGGGGAGGCTGATTCAAGTTACAAACCCTCCGTGAGAGGCCTGGCTTTTCTTGAGTGGAAGTAATGCTGGAGAGGCGATTTCCTGGGGCCGGCAGGTCAGATGTCTTGAATAGCGAAGTACACACACAAAGGCGCAGGCAGGGAGGGGAGCTGGGAAATGGAATTGCAATCTTTGTGTGTTTTGCAGACAACACGTTGGCCTTTACTCTTCCGACATTTATCATGAATTTAGTTCTATCTAACGTTTAGTCTCCAAAAGGATGTTGAAAAATTCCTGTTTACACAAACAACTTTCTCTCCAAGGGTAAAGATCAAAAAAGTCAAAAATGTCACCGTGCCTTTTGTCCCTGTAGTTGGAACTGGCCATTCCCAGATGAAGGGTTGCACAGCAGGTTTAAAGAACAAGTCTGTGGGATTGTGGGACACAGTATAGATCACGGTTGTCCAATCTTTTGGCTTACTTGGGCCTCGTTGAGTGAAGAGGATTTGTCTTGGGTCGCATATAAAATATATAGTTAATGTATATAAATCACGTAATGTTAAAAGTTTACATTCTTGTGGGGCCACATTACTAGCTGTTCAGGGCTGCATGCAACCCATAGGCCATGGGATGGACATGGCTGGCTTAGATAAGGCTGGTTCAGATAAGGTGATGCTGGCTGGGGAATTCTGGGAGTTGAAGTTCACAAGTCTGAAAGTTGACAAATTTGGAGACCAGATGATCCTTGATCAGACTCCCACTGAAAGTCTGGATTTTCTTGCAGCACCTCTGTTTTGTGGAACTGAAAAAAGGAAGGGGATGGTTGTGAATGAAAATGCAGGATGGGCCTCTCTCTCTCTATTATGCAGATTTCTGCAATATCTTTAGTTGAAATCAAATGGTTTGTATAATTACAATTATTGCTACGTAGCCATTGTTAAAATACAGTATATCTCTGAAACAAATTAACACAAGGGGAATTTTGGGAATACGATTTCCAGCATGCTTTGATCCAAAATGACTTATTATAGTTTCCTGTCATCTGGAAAGGACTTTGAAAGATCTTCCAGAATTGGGGCCTTTTTAATTGAAGGAGATTAGAGCTAAAAATAATTACAATCCACCAGGCCATATATTTGTATTAATTTTAAGTCTGATCATCACATAATCTTGAGCATCATTCACAAGTGCAGGTTGCAGATTAACAAATTAACAGTGGCTTCCGATGAAATACCGTAATATTAAATACTTCTTTAGGTGTAGTATGACCAATGTAGAATTCACATATGGATTCCATCTGTGTGTGTGAATTTGAAAGTAGGCCTGGTTGGATTCTGTATGATTCACTTAAACATTGGAATAGAATAACCATCAGCCTTGAACCTCAGCTGCTTTTCTCCTATTTCTGGAAACATGTTAGATGTTGACTCTTGATTCTTTCTGAACATTATGAAATACGTACGAGATTCAATCTTGTTCTTAGGATGTATTAGGATGGACGCTTAGCAATTGGTTTATATTTATGACGATTGCAGTGTCCTGGGGTCATGTGATCCCCTTTTGTGATCTTCTGACAGCAAAGTCAGAAAATGGAAATTGTAAGCTAAAGAAATTAAAGGCCTAATATAAAAGGAAATATAATTAACTGAAGTGTTTACAGAAACGCTTTTCACTCTACTTCTTTTTATACTTGCAAACCAGTCTTCCAACTTGTCCATTCATTCACCAAATCAAACACTGCTTTGTTCTTTCAAGAATTGAGTAGCTGATGAAAAAGTAAACATAGCCTAATAAAAATATTTTCAACCAGTTCACTTTTGTCATCCAGGGATTGGATGGATTGGAAAGCATGTCTGAATTATAAATCTACCTTTTTTGTGAGCATGTGATTCCATTATTTACATTTGCTGACAAGTTTAATTACCTGATTTGAATTTCAGGCTATTCTCATGGTCCAGATGGATTTATTGCTTAAATGGGATGCTTTAACAATGTTAGAAACAAATTGGCTGGCTATCTCCTTCCTTGCCATTTTAGGACGCTGAAGCACTTATGAGATTGTGGATACTGTATTTATGTAGAGAAATATTTAATATCTGTTATTTTAGTGTTTTCATTTTTCTAACTTTATGACTTAATTCTATATTGAATGCATTTTTGTCACTGGATAAGAATAAAAATGCTTTCAGATCCAAAATAAAAAGGTGTTGTTTTTACAGGTAGATCTTACTCGTACTTTCTTCTTTCGTAACTCCAAGCAAACCTATACAGGCATCCCCATTATTGTAGCAAATATGGACACTGTTGGTACTTTTGAAATGGCACAAGTTATGGCTAAAGTAAGTGTTTCTTAATTCTCTTCTCCTAAAAAAAGGAATGAAAGTAACATTTGAATTAATTTCAAGTCATTGTAATGATTTAAGTCATTGACTTGGGATGATCTGCTATCTATAGTAAATGTCATATTACCTAAAAGTCAATTTTATAACACTCATATGAAGCATTAGCCAATTAGGGATAGCCAGTTTTGAACACAGCTAATTTTTGTAAGAAAGTTGTAAGTTAAATAACTGTACCATACATAATTAAAATTACATGCAGGCATACATGCATGCTTATCATACTATTCACTTTCAAAATACTATTATGTAGAAAAGGAGAAAAGATTACTAAGCAAAAGAAATTAAAGTCCTGAAATTAAAAAAACCCCATTCACTATAACCTCTCTTAATCTTTCTTTAAATGATCTTTGCTTCATCCATCACTTCATCCATTGTTTTTTGATTTTTATCTCTATTTTTGAGGATGTCATCAACTTTATCCAACCACAATTTTCTCAATATTCCTTTTCTTTTGACTCATTCATTTTAATTTGTTTTGTTATTTAATCTTCATTATTTCTCTCTGTGTTTAAAATCACCTTAGTGTACTTCTTGCTACTGGTTACTCACTTTTATATTCAGTCCAATTAATTCTTGACTTTTATTTTTGTTTAACTTGTTAAGCAAACTATTCCTGTTGCAATCAAGTTTTTAAATGTTTCTCTTAAGAGTTCCAATTCCCACTTTCTTGTTCTCTTGGCTCCATTCCTTGCAACTTTATTTATTTGTGAAAATTTATATGACCGCCCAACTCACTCTCAGTGACTCTGGATGCTTACAAGGACAAAAACCCAATATAAAAAAATAAAAAAGCAATAATCCCCTCACTCCCTTAATATATGCCCATTAAACAGTATTTTCTTCTCATATTTTGTAATAATAATTCTCTTATATGCCTTTTTCTCATGCACAACCTCTTCTGCTTTATCATCTCACCCAACAACTTTTCTTTCATACTTCCTATACCTCATGCTTGTGTCATAGCCTGTAACAGTTCTTAGATAAGAAGAGCACTTTTTGTCAGAGTCATCTTCTTCTCTAATGGTTTACTATATAATTACTAAACTGCTATGAAGGGTTACAGGCTTAGCATTCAGTCCTGTAATGTTTGAATTCAAGTAAAATTTACAAATAATGCTAAAGTTCTCCTGTCGTGGAAATCTCTGGCAGTTGTATTACATATAGACCAGATTTACATTTAAAGACAGTTTCTTGAATCTGGAGAACTACTGACCTTGGAAGGTGCATTCAGGCAAAGTTTTAGCTCCTTGCTGTTGTGTCTTTCATATGTAATCTAGGATCTCTGCATGGTTTTCTGTTTCAGTATCTAGTTCACACCTTCCTATTGTTTAAACAAGAACCTTTTATGTATTTGCAATGACGTCATGGAACTTTGTTTTGTATGTATGTAACTTCGATGTGTCTACATCAAACAGTATAATTATAGCATATTTATTTGTTTTTCTAGTACACCATGTTTACTGCAATACACAAACATTACTCTCTAGAACAGTGGAAGCTGTTTGCAAGTGATCACCCAGAATGCATAGAGGTACTTTTTCACAAAGTTAATAATTAAATATTAGATTGCATTTTCTGAAATATTAGAAAAACTGATACACCCTGTCCTGTTAGCAAGAGAGTGGTTTATAAAATCATGTTTCCAAAAGATATTAGATTTAAAGGATGCGTGGTATTTTGTTAGAGGGACCCGGTGTTATGAGTACAGTGGCACTTGCAGAAATTGGAGTGAGTGTGTGGAGGCTGCCCAATAACAAAACAACTGCTGTGATCCTTACGAATCACAAGACTAGAACACAAACAGATGAGGCTATCCTCACCGTCATATTTAGCACAACTGGATACTCTTTACCATAACAGCTCATGTGCTTCCAAACAAATGGGTGAACTAGAGCTGTTGGCCATTTTTATTTTCTAAAAATATATTTAGAATTGAAATGAAGCCTTGAGGCATTCTTAAAAAGCTAGATGATAGAAGATAGCTCTTTGTGCATCAGATGACAACTTCTTGCTGATAATTACTTTTAATTAAAATAATATGTAAAGATAAACTAAATGGGACTGACAAAAAGCTTGAAGGGCTTGTGTTTATAGGTACTTTGGTGTTCAGGCATCATGTTGGTTTTATTACATTTTTATTTTACACCATTCTGGCTAATGCATCCTGGAAGATCAAGGAAATAATATATAATATAGTAAAAAGTAATATTATAAAACACTGGAAAGATGTCTGCATGTTTAAGTGAACATTTATACATTTATCATTATGTTCTAGAATTCTTTTCATGTTTCTTTACAAGTAAATTCATTCTGAAAAAGACTATTTAGAGTCTAGCCTGAACAGCATGGAACAGCAAAACATTAATGGAATGTAAAAACTGAGTTTAAATTATTAAAGATATCAATAGATGATTTGTTGGCAAAGTTAGATAACAAGTGTATACATTAAAGTACAGGTAGTCTGACAAAAATGAATAAGAAAATGGTTTATTGAACAGTGGTAGTCTGTGAAAACAGCTGCAAACACAGTATTTTATTCAGGCAAAAAACATTGAGATCAAGTAGAAAGTAAAACATTGTACAATGTATAAAACAGTGTTGGAAATGCCCAAATAATTGTTTTAGTTTTGTAAATTTAATTGAAAGAAATGATAATTTGTATAATAATAATATATTCTAAGTGACAAGGAAGCAAATACTTCAAAAGAATAGTAGAAGATTGCACTGGTAGACTTGCTAACCAGTGTTCCTAAAAATAAATTACTGATAAATTAGCAAAAGGCTTTCATTAATTTTGGAGATTTCCAGGTCAAACCTCAAACCACCCCCTTTTGTCCCACTGCATTCAATCAGAAAACTTCTTATTTTAATATTTATTTTATTTTGGGGAATGGGGTATGCATATGCATGTGTGAAATCAGAGAATTTGAGATAGGGTGGTATGAATGTCTCCGGAGGGTTGAAAGAAGAAGGATAAAAATCTTAAATGGCTTATTTGGGAGAATGTAGGCTTTAGAAGTTATATAGGGGCTTTATAGATTGGTTGCCCTTTGAATTTTGCCTAGAAACAATCCAGGAGCTATTTTGTTATAGGAGTCATATGCTGCATATATTCAGCCTGTTGATTGTATGAACAAATCATTTTAGACCAGTTGACCTTTCTACATATTTGGTGCACTAGTCTCGTTATAGTACTTAGATAAGCGTAGTAACTAAGAGATATGTCACCATGGAGCAGATCTGGCTCAGAAAATGGATATAACCAGAGAACAGATTGGTTATATCTGAGCACTTTGACCTTGATTACTTTATAAAATCATATATATTCCTTTAGGTTTAAACCTAAGTCCAGAGAATATAAAAGTACCTTGGACAAGCTAAGTTCCTGTTCCTAGATTGGGTTTTGGCTAACTAGGGAGGCCTCAGTTTAAGAGAAAAAAATGTCTGGATCCTAGCCAAGGACATCCATTTTTCCCTTATTGCAAAACATTCTCTTTCCAGATGCTGTAGCTGCTCTTCATAGCATGTTCACCAATCTGTCCAGGATGAAGAGATAGGCTCTGTTTTACATGTAGGTCAGGAGGTCCCAGGCTTAATTTCTGTCTCCTCCAGATAGAGTTAAGAAGACCCCAGTTTCAAACTCTGCAGAGCTGCTACTAGTCAATGTAGACGGCTCTCAACTAAATAAAGCACCAAATGGTCTGATACAGGCCAAGCCTTTTTCTTATGTTCCTATTTAAAACTTGGAACTTTCCCTTTAACAAATTGTATGGACTCAATAAACGTAGGAGAAAGGTAGGATAGTAAAAATACCAAGGTTGTTCTTGAATCCTCTATTATGTTTCAATCACAAAAGAGATGCAGCATACATGGCAATAAATAAAAGTGAACAATTGTAGTAGGGTGCATGATTCACAAGCATTAAAACTTCATCCTATATTGCAGCTTTGCTGTGTTCCTAGAAAAAAAATACCCTGAAAATACACACAAATGTCTTAGACCAGTGGTTCTCAACCTGTGGGTCGCGACCCCTTTGGAGGTCGAACGACTCTTTCACAGGGGTCGCCTAAGACCATCGGAAAACACATATTTCCGATGGTCTTAGGAACCGAGACACCGCTCCTCTATCTGTCTCCGCACGGCTTCGAGCTGGGGGGCGTTGCAGCGCCGGATTCGTTTCCGTCGAGCATCTCCTAAGGGAGGCTGCGCTGCTTCGTGGCCCTTTCCATGGAGGAGGCTGAACTAAGCTCTGCCGGAGCTGTCACCCTCTTGGCTCTCTCTCTCTCTCCCTCCCTCTCCCCGCCTGGGTGCTTCTCCAACCAGGCTGGGTGGAGCCGGCAGAGCGGCCTTCCTGCCCCCCCTCCCTGGCCAGCTGGAGCCGGGCAGGCCGGCGGCCTTCAGAAGTGAGGCGAGGACAGGCGAGGCGCACTGAGCCCCGGGCGCGGCGGGTGAGTGGGTGGCATCGGTGCACGTTTGGAGAGCCCTTAGGGTTGGGGGTCACCACAACATGAGGAACTGTATTAAAGGGTCGCGTCATTAGGAAGGTTGAGAACCACTGTCTTAGACATTTTCCCACTTGGCTTCTTCTGCAAAGCCATGCACTGTGAATGCTTTTGACCTCATTTCTGTAAAAAAAAAACAACTTAATTTTCTCATCTTCTTTTTGCAGCATATAGCAGTGAGCTCAGGCAGTGGGCTGGCTGATTTCGAGAAGCTGATAAGTATCATCGAGGCCATCCCCCTTATCAAGTACATCTGCCTGGATGTGGCCAATGGTTACTCAGAACACTTTGTGGAATTTGTGAAAGCTGTTCATGTCCGGTTCCCAAAGCACACTATCATGGTAGGGGTTGGAGAAGTTGAGAGATGGATAGGCTTGTAATTTGGCAAAAGAGTTTCTTGATTCCAGCAAATGTCCTGTGTCTTAACAAGAAGGGACCACAAATAATAAATCACGAATTTAGTATGTGGGGGAAAAAAATCGCGGTTTAATCTGTATAGACTCCTGTATGAAAACTTGCAGCCAGTCAATATAGGCAACATTGAACAGAACTGATAAATGGTTTGATTGATTTTGAATTCCTCTGCCATGGGATGGAGTGCTCTTTACTGCTATCTTGGCAGCATATTATTGTAAGATGATTCAGGCCGCTCCATTCCACTCCAGTATACTTTAGAAAATGTTACGCAAGAGAGAGAGAAAAAGAGAGACTCCCAACACTTTCACAAGATATTGATAAAATTCTGCAAGATTTGCAGGATTTCAAGAAACCAACATTTTTTTCATTTTGGGCTGGAACAGAAATGGGCATTGTAAACCACCTTCTCTTCTGTGGAATTAGCTTCCCACTCTGATGTGATTGTATTAGAAAGCAGGAAAATTAACTCTAGAGCAGGGTTTCAAACTGTTCCCAAGAAATCGACGTGTTACTGTGAGAGACTAAAAAAAGAGAGCAAAATCTCAAGTCAATTTTCTATCACTATAATGCTTTGTCTTTTGATCAGGGATCCCAAGATTTTTTTTAAAAAACTTAACATTTTTGGCAGCATGATAAACCCTGATGTAGACCATTAAATTAATGGCCTACTTGTTTGAATAGTGGGTAGCGGGCAGAAATCTGGTGTGTGATCATGGCTCATTTTAAGATACAGCTTAAATATCAGTGTTCCTTGCACTAAGGAATGTCTCCATTTGTATTTAGAACAAGGGAAAAATTGTCACTAATTGATTCTGGTAGACATTTCTACAGCAGGAAGAAGAGTCAATCTTATTACTTCTGATTCATTTTGCTTTTGAGTTACCTCACAAATGGATGAATGAATGCCACCAAAAGGTCCATTTGGACTTCTTTCCCTAGTAGTCTTTGCATGCTTGCACATATATAAGAGTTTTAGTAGCAATCACATCTTTAGTTTTATTTATTTAAAATGCATAAGACTGTCCAATCTACAACAACCTTAATTGGGTGCAATAAAAGAATAACCAGTAATACACAATATTATATTTGTGGTCTTGCCTCTTTTTATTTAAAAGGATAGAAAAACATTTAGGACTTACGGGATAGGTTTGGATAGAGATCTAAGCACAACACAAAGATTGGCGTGTTTGTTAATGGGATCATGTGTTAAATTGTAATGCCAATTATATCATTAATAAGATTTGGAATGAATTAAGGATTTGAACCTGGGATCTTCAACTTGACTCTATCACACAGGATTTATTTTTGTATAAATTGATGTTTATGTATATATTGTATACATACAATATATTTTGAAACAATTTTGTTTCATGCATTGCATGCTTGTTAAAAACATTCAGAAGTAGTAAGAGCACAGAGGTATGGTCAGTGCTTTCTCAAATACCAGTGAGTAACAACATTATTATTAGGTAAACAGCATCCTGAGCTTCTGGGAGGATGGATGAGTTAAAAATAAATAAATTTTAAAAAACAAAAAAAAATCATGCATAAATAGAGACAAAATTATATAAAGTGGTGGACAATTACTTCTTAACTAAATGTTAATAGAAAGTAATATTACCTGTTTTGTAATTGGGAGCAATTTTCTGAAGAAGTTCATCCAGAGCAAATCAATTGTTGAAGCAAAGTGCTTTTCTTTTATGTGTGCTTTTAGCATTGTTATGGGTGAGAAGATGTTTTTCTGGAAAATGGGAGTTTCGTGGCATTGAATAATTCAGTCAGAAAGGGCACGTTTTGCCTGTTCTGATATTAATCTTTCTTAACCATATTAAGCAAGCTCTCCATTCTATTAGATAAAAGTGTTGATTGTACAAAACGGATTATAAGAAATGTTTGTATTTGCTACATACAGGGCTATGGCTATGATGATGTTCCCTTCTTTTTCAACATTTTAAAGAAATGCAGATAAGAGATACTAGGAGAATGAGGGATACTTAACTTACCAGAATGATCTGGCATAGGAATTATAAGGTCCACTTAATGCCAGAGCAAAGAATCCATCTATTTTAATGGAAGTATTTGTTTTTACAGGATAGAAAGTAGATGTGTCACATGAAAATTTAGGGTGTAAATCAGCCAGGATGATACTGATTGCTGAACAGGGCATTGGATAACGACACTGCCATTTTAAAAGAAATCGTGGTTTTGAAAATAAGGCAATTTTCTGAATACAAGTGAGAATGCACTGTATATGTCAGTGGTGGCGAACCTATGGCACGGGTGCCAGAGGCGGCACTCAGAGCCCTCTCTGTGGGCACGCATGCTGTTGCCCCAGTCCTAGGCCTTCAGCTGGGTTTTATAAAACCTTTTTGCTTTAGGCCTCCGCCGCCATGTGCAAAAAAAAAAAAGGTTCAATCAGTCAATTTCAACTTCTCGCAGGAAAAAAAAAAGATCTTGCAAAGTTGGAATTGATTGATTGAACTTTTTAGTCCCACCCAGTCTGCCGTTATCACCGCAGCCACCCCCAGCCAATGGGCCACACCCAGCCAATGACCACACCCACCCGGCACTCGACGATGCATAAGTGGGTTTTGGATTGCAGTTTGGGCACTCAGTCTCTAAAAGGTTCACCATCACTGGCATATGATGGTGATTGGAAGGCAGGTTAAAAATGGAAGGATAGAAGGAAGGAAGAGAGGTAAATATATTTGTTTTACTACTTCAGTCATTGTGGATTTATTCATTATTTGCAATGATTTTGGTTCTATTTCAGGCAGGCAACGTAGTAACGGGAGAGATGGTGGAAGAACTTCTTCTGTCTGGAGCAGACATTATTAAAGTAGGAATTGGACCAGGTAAGCTGGGTAGAAGGATATGTGAATGAAGACAAATATGCGGGTCACAGGATAATGGTGCAGGGTATATGCAACATTGCTTACACATTTATGTCAGGAGTATTTTCTTTGCATCCTTACTACATATATACAGTAATGAATAAATAACAAAAGAACAAAAAAGTAGTCTGATTTGGCGTGTGAATGGACAAGTTGGCAGGCTGGTTTGCAATTATAAAAAGAGGTAGAGTGAAAAATGTTGCTGTAAACACTTTAATCACATTTCCTTATCTTATGCCTTTAATTCCTTTGGCTTACAGTTTCCATTTTTGTACTTTGTGTAACATTTCCCGCCAAAGGGAAATGATGAGTATTTACGTATTTTGCAACATCTGTGGGAAAAAAATGAGCAAAGCTGTCGTGACTTAGTCTGAGAAAATATACATCTTGATAATGATATGGAGAAAATAAAATCTAAATACCCTAAGTATTTGTGTCCTAGAATAGTTAGGCACGGAACTGACCCAAAAGGAAGTAGTATCCAAGATTTTTTTTTTTTTGAAGACACATTGTTGAAAGTGGCTACAAAGCCCTTAACGCAGAAGTATTTGGTTAATTGCCAAATGACAGATTTGACTTGAAAAGGGAAAACTATTCCAAAATTAGGGGATTGCTAAAAAAGAAGCTGAAAGACAAAGTCAGACTCAAACCTCTCCAGAGACATGCAAAATGCATTCAAAATCACAATACTAAAAGCTCATGTAACACATTGAATGAAAAGCAATCAAAATATGCCACTGAAATTTGGCTGTTTGCCATCAAAATTCAGTGATGTGAAGTTTGGATTTATGGGGGGGAGAGATCCCCCCCCCCGAGAGAAGCATGCTTTTGCGGGGAACCAATAATTGATGTCAGTGTTGATGTGGATTTCCTAGCCGAATGGAGGTTTGGATCTGTTGCCTCTAAGGCTCTCTGGTCCTGTTTCATGTAAAGAAAGGAGTAAAGAAGAGAAAAGGGATATTTACTGGTTCTATTGCTGTTATTTTTTAGTCTTTATGGATCCTATCAAATATTATTTTGGCTCTTGTGGATGTGTGTCCTTTCTTATAGTAAATAGCTCTCTCATTCTGTCTCATGCATATGATTTTATTATATGTCTGATATGTGAAAAGGCTTCCAGAGGGATTCAGCTATCTGAAGAGATCGGGGCTACTTTTCATCTAAATCACAAGATGCTGTGATGTCATATTTTGTCTGTTCTTCACGCCTAGGTTCTGTGTGCACTACTCGGATAAAAACCGGGGTTGGCTATCCTCAGCTCAGCGCAGTAATTGAATGTGCAGATTCCGCTCATGGACTGCAAGGACATATCATTTCTGTAAGTAGGATCTGTGTTGAATCCCATAAATGAAAAAAAAAAAAATGAATCCAGAAGCAAAGTCCCAATAAGTAGTAATTGAGGGAGATTTTTCTTGGATTTTCTTTTTAAAAATGAACTTTTCTATTTGTTATTTTATTTAATAACCTTAAAAGTCCATTTCCCGGATCAAAGACATGAATCTGCCCATGAAGGTTTTAGAAGTTTTCAAATATTTGTTCCTCTTATATTGTATTTAGAAAAAACTACAGGTAGTCATTGATTTGACAACCATTCGTTTAGTGACACTTTGAAGTTACAAAGACACTGAAAAAAAGTGACTCACACTTAGGATGGTTGCAGCATTCCCATGGTCATGGGATCAAAATTCAGGCGCTCGGCAACTGGCATGTATTTTTGACAGTTGCAATGTCCTGGGATCATGTGATCATCATTTGTAAGGTTCCCAGCTAGCTTCTGATAAGCAAAGTCAGTGGGGGAAGCCAGATTCATTTAACAACTGCATGATTTGCTTAATGCAGTAATTCACCTAAGCACTCTGGCAAAAAAGATTGTAAAATGGGGTGCAACTGTTGTGATTCCTCGCCAGCCAGTGGACCCGGCAGCTGAGTCTGAGGAATCAGAGGAGGAGGAGGGGCCTGGAGTGACATCAGAGTCAGAGGAAGGCTCTGAGGAACTCCAAGACTTACAGTCTGACGTGGAGCCTGGCCCCTCTACTCTCGTACTGTGCTGGGAGTCTGAGTTGGACAGTGGGATGACTCACAGCTGGGAGCTATCCAGGATGCACATAAACGCCGGCAAGAAAAGAGAGTAGGACAGAGGAATGCAATGGGGCAGCTCCAAAGGCAAAGGAGAAGCCATTAGGAAGCCAGCCTTGGCTGCATAATAAAAGGGAAGACATGGGAGGTGCTGGTTGCCAAAGGCAACCGTTCCTGTCGATCGAGTTTCTGTGAACTATGTTTGTTTGCCTTGGACATTAACTCAGGTCTGTGAATAATAAAAGGGGATTGTTTTTTTTCCTGCGGTTCCAGCCTGCTTGTTGGAAGAGGGGTTTCTCCTTGTGAGCTTAACAAGGACTCATGTAGGCTGGGACAGAACAGCAACTCACTTAACAACTGTCTTGCTTAGCAACAGGAATTTTGAACTCATAAGTTGAGGACTACCTGTACACTAATTACAATTGATTCTGGCATATAGAGAAAACCAGTAGCGCATCCTTGGTTTGTACCAGTTGCACCAACAAAGTGGTCTACAGAACAATCCCATGAAGAGTGCATTATTGTCCCTCTTCAGTGCATATGTTTAGTAACAAAATATTCACACTTCGTGCAAAGCGGGTTGAAGGAAAGGAGGATAGATAGGCACTCCCATCTCACCTATCTGTGAATGTTTTCAGTGTACTCTGCAATGTTTTATATCGGTTTTGTCATCAATTTTTTTTTTAAAGCTATGTATTTAATACCTTTCTGCCCATTTTGAAGGGTGGAATGGCATGCTTAAGTACATCCTTCATTTCCTAATTTGTACAGAGAAGTAAGAACATCAGACTTATAGAATACAACAAAATAAATCAAGAAAAACAGCTCACCAGTCAGTCCATGGATATTCTGGAAGTGCCCTTGAAAAGCGAGTACATTTTCAAAAAATACCAGGACATATAAAACTCTCCATCAGTGCCTGCCAGTCTCCTTTATTTTAGTGAGATTAAATGGGTAATGGTGGGCATCTTCAATTTCCTTTTTTTCTGGAAAAAAAATATCCATATCCACAATAGTAATGCTGATGACTGCTTGTGTGGACAAATATATCTCATTAATGACTGGAGTAAAATTATGCCTAAATCCTGTTTCCAGTACTCTTTAAGAAATCTGCATTCTAGTCTGCCAAATCCTTTGAAGTCAGATCAAATAGTAAATGGAATTTTAATCTGCATTTTTTTTTAAGGATTGTTTTCAAGTGAGTGTTGACTCCTGGCGCGCATGACTGGCCCAAGGGTCAGCCAGCTGGCTTTCAGGCCTGAGGCCTTAACCACTATGCTCTCATAATGTGCTTAATGCATTGAAATTAAACCTTTTACGAAAAAAAGGTTGATGTGGTCACTTTCTTGTTCTCATTTCTATAAATGCTTAGGCTGGATCCTTCTTCTAACCACCAGCTAAAATTGTCAGTGTGTTACAGTAACAAATGAAATTGAATGCACTGACTTCTTCTCTTTTCTCCATCCTTTATTCAGGATGGAGGATGCAGCTGTCCAGGAGATGTGGCCAAAGCTTTTGGTGAGTGCTGTCTGTTGCTGAAATATAGGAAATGCATTAAGATGAATTTACTACAGGAAGCCCTTGACTTACAACCATTTGTTTAGTGACAGTTTGATGTTACAATGGTACTGAAAAAAGTAATTTATGACCATTTTTCACACTTACAACTGTTGCGTAAGCATCCCCATGGTCACGTGATGAAAATTCAGATGCTTGGCAACTGGTTCATATTTATGACCATTGTAGTGTTCTGGGATCATGTGATCAGCTTTTGCGACTTTCCGGCAAGCAAAGTCAACGGAGAAGTCAGATTTACTTAACAACCAGGTTGCTAACTTTGCAGCTGCAACAATTCACTTAACAATCCGGGCAAGAAAAGCCATAAAATGGGGTGGAACTCGCTTAACAACTGTCTTGCTAAGCAACCGAAATTTTGGGTTGACTTGTGGTTGCAAGTCAAGGAGTACCTGTATACATAATACTGGAATTGAAAAGGAGATTGCAATGATTAATGCAACCCTGTATTTAAACACTATAAATGCTATTTTGTTTTGGCTTAGCCCCTCCTATTTTTCCTTTGTGCCACTCACAGGAGCGGGTGCTGATTTTGTGATGCTGGGGGGCATGTTTGCAGGACATGACCAAAGTGCTGGAGATATTGTAGAAAAAAATGGTAAAAAAGTGAAGCTTTTCTACGGAATGAGCTCTGACACTGCTATGAAGAAGCACGCAGGAGGTGTTGCAGATTACAGGTACCTCTCCCTTTCCAGCATAATATGCAAGGCCACTTCTTGAAACTCTGGTGTTGTTAACATGGTATTGGCAGCCAACAGAATTGCAGCCCTCTGCAGTGTGTGCTCCATGTGGGGCGGTAGCTGGTCCAGAATGCAGTGGGGTGGATAGTAATGCATGTTGCTGAATGCAGAATTTAGTAGACGCCCAAGTTCAAGATGCTGGTTATCATCTATCAGGTCTTGCACGGCACAGGAGCAGGTTACTTGCAGGACTGCCATTCTCCTGTTGCTTTTCCTCTCCCTGAGATCACTCAGCTTGGGCATGGTCCAAGTCCCTTCTTCGAAGCAAGATGACTTCAGGAAATGGGCCTTTTCTGTGCCTGAGCCTGTCTTTCGAAATATCCTTGAAAATTTGAGTGGCCCTGACTCCACTGGTTGTCCATACAGTTCTAAAGACCTGGTTTTTCTCCCATGCACTGGGCCAGGATGTTAGATGAGCTTGTTCTGTGACAAGAGCATGTCGCCAGACTTATATGTTGATTAGAGTTGATTTTGTTGCTTAACTATGTTTTTACAGAGTATTTATTCCCTTCTTTCCTTCTGAAAGGGTTGTCTTTACTAATCAAATCAAATAATAAAACAGACAAGATTTTATTGTTGGAGGAGGTTAAGATGATGGCCATTACATGATCAAAGTCCCGTCCCTTTTATATGTCTGGCATAAAAAAGGGGCGGAACTTCAACCATATGGTTGACTTGATTTATTTGCTACTACTCCCAGCATCACCCAGACATTGGCAGATGCCAAATGCTTGGCTAGTTGCAGAAGTGCAGTCACACTTAGCCACCAGTTGGAAGTTTACTGAGAAGGTCATCACGCCTTCTCCTGATATCTGAACATTTAGATTCTGACAACATGGAGTATGGTAGTCACAATCTAAAATAAAGTTGGAGTGATTTCATTGGGCTTAATGGTTCTAGAGTGGGCAGCTCCATAGGTAATAGTGGGGCAGGAGCACTTAAGTTCATGGCTACTCAAGACTGAGGTACTGTAGGACTTTCTCCTGTTATTTAAGATGTATAAGAAACCACTGGCAGGCATCTGTTGATTTGGGGCAAATTAACATTAACATTTGGGAGATATACGCATTTCCCTAATCAATTAATATGTAAATGATTCTTATAGTTGAACAATGAAACAGCATCTTCGAAGGGTTAAAATATGCTTACAAGTATATTGTGAGGATTTTCATAAGAAGCAAATGGGTGCTAATTCTCTTTGATTAACAATACCCTCATACAAACACACATACATATGCTATCTAGATGAATAGTAAGCACAGTGAAGAATGTCTTTGGTAACTTTCCAGATGGATTTATTTCAGATTGGAATACAAGCAAATATATCTTTGTTTGGATAAAAGAGGCACTGTTGGGAAATAGCAGTAGCATTTGGGCTTATATACCACCCCATGGTGATTTACAGTCCTCTCTCAGTGTACTGTACAATGTCAGCATATTGCTCCCAACAAACTATCAGCTTCGGAAGGATGAAAGGCTAAGTCAACCTTGAACCCCATCAGGACCGAACTCCAGACCGTGGGCAGAGTTTGCCTGCATTACTGCACTTTAACCACTGCATCACCATGGCTCCATATTTTAATAGTACGTTTTAATACTTTTAATAGCAGAATAGGTAGCCCACCAATGCAAGTGAAATTATTTTCCTTTTCAGAGCTTCAGAGGGCAAAACAGTGGAAGTACCCTACAGAGGAGATGTAGAAAATACCATCCGTGACATCCTGGGTGGTCTCCGTTCTGCTTGTACCTACGTGGGAGCTGCCAAACTCAAAGAGCTTAGTCGAAGGACAACTTTTATTCGGGTAACTCAGCAGCACAACACAACATATTCTTAGCCAAAGAAGAAAACCCCGGGCCTTTGGAGATGTGAAATTTGCTATGTTCTGTTTCTCCTCCACTTCTTTTATTTATTTTGCAGGATGGGGAGGTGATTATATTCCCAACTAGGAAAGAAGCAGGTTGCTTAATACCACTGATTGTTGTAGTAGTGGTTGGAGTCGGGCCTAGTGAGAACAAGCCATAAACCGCTTCTGGGTCCATGGTTATGGTTTTGTTCAGAATTGTTCAGTGGCATTCTTTTTATATCCTTGTCTATTTAAGTAAGAAATCTAGATCGATCTTTCAGAACAACCGATGAGAGGGACTTAGAGGTCCATTCATAAAGTATTTGTCCCTTGGATCTGCCATTACTAGAAAAAGCAAAGCTATTCGGGGTTTTATATTTAAAAGTTTCAACTGCTCCTGCAATGTGTGGTGAAAGTCAGAAGAACAGGAAAGCAACTCCGAAGCCCAGAAAAACCCTCACTGCATGGATACTGCTCCAGCATGCCACCTTGGAATAGCACTTACAGAATTAAAAAAAAAAAAGCTGTCTTATTTTCACAGAAGCATCAAGTGTTCAATTTTTAATGTGTGCTGATTATTATAAAGTTCTTAAAATGGTTGATCAAATAGTTACACTCCCTTTATTGTAGTGCAGTGTTTCTCAACCTTGCAAATTTTAAGGCATGTGGACTTCAACTCCCAGAATTCCACAGCCAGCAATGCTGGCTGTGGAATTCTGGGAGTTGAAGTCCACATGCCTTAAAATTGTCAAGGTTGAGAAACACTGCTGTTGTGCTTTGTTAGGGGATAGATTTCAACATTGCAAGTGGAGATGCTCCCTTGTTCATTCATCTCCGTTTTAAAGATGAAAGAGATAAGCTAATGATGATTAACTATTTTTTTCTCTCCAATGTCTTTGGGAAAAGGCAGAGAAGGTACTTGCAGTTCCACACCTGACCCTACTGTGCAGAGCATAGAGCTTGGGAAAAAAGACATGCTAAGTTAATAAATAGCAGAGACATGTTTTGGTTGTGCAAGATCTAGATCTCGTTTTCCATATCACTATTGTAATACGCACAACCAATTCATTATGTAACAATTGTTTCATAATTTTAGAAGGCAGTTTTTATGTGGAACTTGATAAATGATATGCAGAGGAGATCCACTGTAACACTCGTGAAGCTGCATATCTGCAATGTAGTTTTACTGCAAGTAAAGTTCCTTATTTTTTAAATTACCGTATAGTTTCTTACTATAGCATTGTTTTATTTTCAGAGTCCAAGTAAAATTTGAGTAATTGGTAATTAAAGAGTAAGGTATAAGTTTGTGACACCAGATTTGGAAGTTTTGAAATCTCTTTTCTGCCACCCAGTGGTTGTCTCAATTTTTGCAGCCCATATCTGGTAACTTGACAAGTTTACAGTGAAACAAACAACAAAACCAGTCACTGATTACTTCTAGACCAGGGGTAGGCAACCTTGGCTCTTTTATGACTCCTGGACTTCAATTCCCAGAATTCCTACTCAGGAATTCTGGGAATTGAAGTCCAGGAGTCATAAAAGAGCCAAGGTTGCCTACCCCTGGTCTAGACGAATGATACATAAAGCCATACTATAAATAACTTCTTTTCCTTTGGGTTGATTTATGTAGCATGTAGAAATATTTTTAAAATCCTTTACTTTTTTTCTACATTAGAATTGTAACGTCTGTCTATGTTGATTCCATCATTTATCTATGGTGTCTTTTTAGATACAGAAGCACCATACAAGAGAAATGAAAAGTATATTTACCTCCCAGGTAGCTAACCATCTTTCGGAGATATGATTACTGAATGGCATTTTAAAATCAGTTTTCCTGTTAAATGTGCCTACGTACTCCATTGTAGGTAGGCAGGTAGCCCTTTCCCCTACCAAAATCAAAACAAAAAACCAAACCCAGGAGTATCCATGCAAATAGAGGACGCAGTTTGCATGTCCCAAAATAACACAGATGCAGCTGCATCTGAAATGTCCAGATACATTTTAAAAACGCAACATGGAATTGTAATGACAGAAACGACAGCTCGCACTGGCACACAAGAATGAGAAGCTTGAGTTGGATACAAGGCAGTTCCAGGATACAAAACAAGACTCAGAAAGCCCTATTATGCTAAAATTAAAATTATCACATTGGCTATTTATTTATTTCCAGGCAAAATAAAAAATGGTGGTGACTACCTGTGAATTAGTAAGTGACTTAAGTCTAGGTTATCTAAGCAAATGTCTTGTCACTTTACAATCCTTCCATACGAAGATGAGCCCTGGAAACCCTGTATTTGCCACAGTTTTAAACAGATCCTGATTGTGAATCAAGCCTGGGATTAATGACATTGCTGACCTTGAGCAAGGCTTTGGAAACAGAACTTTTTTAGTCAGGCTATTTAATAGGGTCGACTCTAATTGTTATAATACATTATAAATTTGAGATCTTTTATAATTGTGGCTCTTAGATGCTCAGTAAATGACAGAAGAGGGTTAGCTGTAATAAACAATATTTGCCATAGGCCGGTTCTTAGCACCAGCCACAGATAGTCGGGTTCACATAGATCAGGGGTAGGCAACCTTGGCTCTTTTATGACTCGTGGACTTCAACTCCCAGAATTCCTGAGCCAGCATGGCTGGCTCAGGAATTCTGGGAGTTGAAGTCCACGAGTCATAAAAGAGCCAAGGTTGCCTACCCCTGACATAGATAGAAGGGTTATGTTGGTAGTTTAAGTGGGACATTTTTCCTCCTTGAACCATCTGGCCTCAGTTTCTGAGTACAGGAAATACAGAAACTGTCTGAAGTCACCATGGTGCTGAAAAAAGTGACTTTACAACTAGTCCTTGCGCTTAATGATGATTGCAGCATCCCCACGGCCACGTGACTGCCATTTGAAACCTTCCCAGTCAGCTTCTGACAAGCAAAGTCAATGGGGAAGCCAGCAATGGCTCACAAGTCAGGGTCATGTGACGTCTTGCTTAATGATCTTGGATATTTTGCTTCACTGCTGCAACTGAGACTGCTGGAATTGTTGTCATAAATTGGCGCGTTCAGGTTTCACTTAACAACCGTGACAGAATTGCTCATCCCAGTTAGGATCATTAAATGAGGACTACCTGTACTGGTGTTACCTGCACTACACGAAAGGAGATAACTGCAACCACTTCAGCTCAAACCTTGGAATTCTGAGTTTTGGGATTTATTTGCGATAAACGCCCTAAAAGCAATGGTCATTTTTTTTTTCTGACTTCCAAAGTTTTCTTCATGTTCAGCGTAACAGATTTTCACGATATAGCTTAAAAATGCTAGAGTCAAGCCACTGAATAAAATGCTTCCACGTCAACTATTTAATGTGATTTGTAAAGAGGGATAAATACAAAGCTAAAACTATGAAACTTTGCTAAGTATATTCAGAGCATAATATAAGCTGCACTGTTAAGTTACTTGGATAAGCTGGTAGCAGGAGGCAGACTTGACAGTGCAAATGAGTGCTTGTATATTATTTCAGAAAGTTCAGAAAATACGCATTTATTATGGATTTCTGCAGCTTGTGAACAAAACTTGTCAAAAGGTAAAATCCTCAGGAAAACATGTGAAAAAAAATTGCTCTTTCAAAGAGGAACTACTACCAACCTCTTATTTAAACACTACAAAGAACACTAATTTGCAATTGGCACTGTTATTTTATTAGTACGAGTATACTGAAACAATAAACTTGTACTGGTATACAGACAATTTCTTTAAAACAATTTTGTTCAAATTTTGAATCAAACATTGTTTTATTATTATAATGAAATAATTTCTACCTAGAAAACCTGCAAGCACCATCAAAGAAAGGGACCATAAAATTCAATAAACAGACGCGAGTGTATCCTACAAATAGACACACCACGATTAGAAAATAGAATATGAATTCTTCCATTTTTTTAATATTTGTTTTAAAAAAAGCTAGTGCAAGTACAATATTTTACACTGGAATTACAGAGAGTATGCACGCATATGGAAAAAGTTCTTGTCACAATAAAAGCTCTTACCTATGTCGGTATGCAATTTCTCTTTTCATTCTATAAGGTGCAAAACGTTCCCTCCCTATTTCTCCTTTGTACTGGCCATGTCAGCCCAATATGACCTCAGCATAAAGCTATGGTGCCCCTTTCTCTAGGCCAACATCTGGCAGGACATTGAAAGTGTATTTTGTAATCATTTAAAAGAAACGGACTATGTATTGATTTGGGAAACATTCATTGAAAGTTTGCTGGATGCTCAAACCACTGATAAAACGCTACCAAAAACTGCAAGTAGGCAACTGAAATTTGTCTATTCAACTTAATTATTTAAATGAAAGAGACAGAAAGGTGCTTTCTGATGTCATGCTTTATCTTAAAAACAGATTATTATTATTATTTTTTGCCCTAACAAAAAGACCAGTCAAAATAAAGCTGTACATCTTCACAGAGTCATGAGAGGCAAAAATCCTGAGATACAGTAAAAACATGAGGGAAATTATCAATCGGCTAAGAAAATGCTTAGCATATTTACACCCAACACTTTGAGGCATTTCAAGTACTTGAGGCCTATTCCCTGGGGTTAAATAGATGCAGAAAATTGGCAATTTGAATTTACTCAAACAATTATTGTTTAAAAAAAAATAAAAATGTAACTTCTACCACCAATCACAGAGCCTCAATGTACAGTATGTTACATTTGCATTTCTTTGGGCAGTAAATGGCTGCATTTACTGCATTCATTCTTTATCTCTGAACTGGAAAAGATTTGTAGTCTAAAATTAAACTGTAACTTCAGTTACAAAGAGATTAATTGTAAGAGGAAAAGTACACCGGTAATTTTCAGAAGACTCTCCTGGTGCCCCCCTTTTTTGGCTGGTATATCTATGTCTGCCACTGCTAGTTTTGAATACAGATTTAAAATTAAATAGAATACTTTTAAAGAGTGATGGTGTTTAATGTTGTCAAGAATTCATAAGCTGCCGTTGCATACAAAACTGTTGTCAAGGCAAGATCTTTGTAAATTGCAAATCCCTGTAATCTGGACTTTTATAATGTCACATTCCTGGCCACAATGAAGCTGACTTCCAGTAGACTTATTATAAGCAGTTCCAGCACCAGCAAGTTAAATCTATTGCAGAAGATACATCCAGTGCTGCCTATTGGTTGGCTGAAGAAAAGGGAACCAAAGCTTTGATCAAGTGAAAGTAAATGAACAAACAAAAGCAACTTTAATGAAGCCTCGGATCAATTTTCATGGAAGACTCAAGTCCTTTGCAATAACAGTGAGAATAAACTTAATTTTTGCAATCCCTATTATAGAAACACTAGTCATTCACTAAAAGTACTTCATTTGATTGGTATGAGAGGCCATCCCACTGCACCTGAAGGGTTCATATTAATACAGAAGTTATATCCCTTCTATATTGAATACCAGAATTGGAATCAAAAATTATTTCTAGAGACTGCATGGCACAAGGAGAGAAGGACTCAGAAAACAATCAGCCATCCCCCATCCCCTTCATTTTAAAGGCTTTCTTTTTGTAAGTACATTTTGGACCTCTTTCTCAGAAGTACTAGTTTTCCTAGATTCCCTTCATTTTTGGTGTGCCAGTAATAAACATTCCCAGAACCAAATGAAAAATAATACAAACTCTCTGTACAACTGCTAGAATAACTAACATTGTCTTTAACAGTTCCAGGCATAAAAAGAGAGGTGTACATGTGTATATATGGGTTTGGGGAAGAGGGGAATTACAGGAGACAATATGATCTCCCTCACTTCTTTATTCACTTTGAGAATCCCTTGTAACAAACACTTCTTGTCCACTCTGAAATTTCTTTGGGTTGTTTTCTTTTTTTAAGTACAGGAAGTGCAAAACCAAAATCATCCTTAGAAGATGTCATGACATCCCAATCAACTTTTAACTGAATTAAAGAGGGACAAACAGCCCTCAAATGCTGTTAAAGGTGACCATTCTCCCCTGCCCCAATAATGCAATTCATATATTGAAAATGCAAACCTAGGTATACTGTCTTTGAAAAACCTGTTAATTAGGCATTCTTTCCTGCCAGAACCAATCAGATCATCCATGAGAGTCTTCTATATACAAAGAAAATATATGTAACTTTCACCCTTTCTCGACTTTTGTAGGTTTATTTAATTTTTACAAACAACACACGATTTTCAACATATCCATCGCTTTTCAAATACTGAATGAATCATTCCAAACATTCGTTTCTTTTGTGCAATTTTTTAAAAAACATTACCTGTACTCCTCTCAATGTGAGTGCTTCAAAAAAGTTTGTTTTAACCTTCTCATCAAATTAGGTTCACATAAAAAAATATTCCCACCAGTTATAGTGCTACAAGTAAAGATCCTATCAGTAAGGTAACACATCAGAAGCGAGGTCATCTATGTAAAAGAAAGTGAACTCTGGAGTAGAAGTGTGCAACTTGTTTGGAATTTCCCCATCAACAGAAAAAACGCAATACTGCTCTCAGAATCTACAAAGGAAATCAACAAAATATTTTCGTGCTCTCAAAAGCAACAATTACAATTTGGAGGACTATCCTTTTTCGGGAATCTTCAGAGTAATAAACATTAAAAAAAAAAGCAAAACATTAACCACATTCTGCTTAAAAACAGACAGGGAACGGTATTCCTTTGTTTTTATGCTATTACTGTGTCTGTCCCTTGATTGGAGAATACCTATACATAATAATCTAAGGCAGGGGGAATCACATATTGCTGTTAACAGTGTTCATTTCATAGGAGATGAGACAAAAGGGAACAAATGCTTAATTGCAGTTAATCAAATATAAGGTACTGGGTCAAAGAACTGGGAGCAGAAAAAAAGCCATTAGTTCACTTGCGTAATCAATAGAAGTGTTCGTGTGGGGCTATAATAAAGTAGGGCCTATTGACATCTTTATGTTTCTGCTTCTATAACAGCTATAAAACACTGTCCATTCACAGAAGGTCCCTTCCAGATGTGGAACGCTACTTCTGAAGAAGTTCTAAGTACCGATACCACAAAGCCACGTTGTTAGTACAAACAGATGGTACTGTGGAACTTACTTTTAGACCTTGCTTTACTATTAGTTAACACTGCCTTTGGGCCACATGTCAGCTGCTTTTTTTCCCTTCTCAATTACTAGTGGAATAGGTATGGCTAAGTCCATCACTAATCCCATCTATAGCGATTTTCACTGTATGATCTGAGATCGAACGAGCAGAAAGTCTATCCAAGTCATCTAATATTCAATGTGAATCTGTGGCATCATCCATTATAGCAGGCATATTTAAAAAAAGTGAACTCTGACACACAAGTGGGCCTTCAATGAACCAGGCATTCCTTGAAAGGACCCATCAATGCATAGTTCTGCTGAAACTAGTACTTTTAGGTATAGTTAGATCTGTGATTTCAAAAAGGGGTAAGCATACATTTCACTTTAAAGATTTGGGATCATGCCTATTTTCTTGTAGGTCTGAATCCTGAAGAAAGCAACACTGGGGCCTGGATATATATGGCATTTTAAAAAAAAACAATATTTTGTAACCCATGTCAAAAATTCAAAGCACCGCAAAATACCTTTAAAACAGCATTCTTATTTCTTAATTAAAAATTACCACTGTTGCGGGTCTCCCTTCCCCCCTGGCTTGGCAATATAGCAAAGTAAAACAAGCCACTGTGTATAGGATGTCTTTTGTATCACCCAAAGCCACAGCTCTGACTGGGTCTGTTGCTTATACTGCACACGACGATTAATCTTAACGTTAGTTCATAATCATGCAGGAAATCCAAACAACTCCTTGGAATTGAACATCCCTACTCCAGAGCAGTAAAAGTGCTCCTTCTGGTCACATCAGTGTACCACACCATACACCAGCCCCATCCCTGAGTAAGAGGTTTGAAAGGTTTCTAAATGTTCCTTGACTGCGGGAAATCAAGCTGTGATGTCACTTCCTAGCTCCCAAACAATAGAAAAATATCAGATGGAGGGTGTGGGGTGCCAGGGATTAGGCATGCATTTTTTTTTTCCAGGAAAGAAAAGGAAATGGGTAGGGGACAAAGAAGACCGAGATATTTTTTTTTTTTTTAACAATTGAGATTTGTATGCAGAATATGAGGTAAGTGACATCACATTCTGAAACCCCACCATGTGGCCCAGACAAACTGAAATGATGCCTAAGTTAAACACTATAAGGAACAGTCATTTTATATATAGATATATAGATATAGATATATAGATATAGATATATTTATTTAGAAATTCCTATAAAGAGGTTCTGGTATTTTTTTTTCCTTTGCCCTGACTAATTTTATTGGTGATTGTATAGTTTCATTGTAAACTAAAGAAGGTCTAACACAAAAATAAAACAAGGGGAGGGGAAAAAAAGGTGTCAGTTAATATTGCCATGTGGATACTGTTACAGACTTTTACAATGACATTAATCTTAAAACGTCCTCTACAACTGTCACTATTTCAGGAATTAAAAGAAATTGAACAGGGAGTGACACTGTGAACCAGAGTTTACAGGACAAGTTGCAGGAACAAGCATGGCATTAAAATCTTTCATGTGAAATTAGGTGCCTTTTAAAAAGAGAAACTAAGGCACTTGGGAGCACAAGGCTCAAATCTTAATCCCATTGATGAAGAGGACAAAAGAACCCAACACAAATTCCACTGCAAACATCAATAGGACTAGAACTTGCCTTGAGTAATTTTGGAATTTGGGAAATGTAGAACAAAAAAAGGTCATAGCACTAGCCCCAGTTTATAAGTTTGTTTCCGTAGCCAAGAAAGTCAGATAAGATAGTCTAAGGGCAAAATTATATGAACTCACAATAGAGAGCTACAATCCAAGAACGAGCTTTCATCAGTCATAGAAAGACAAAGGGATGCCATTCTTCCTACACAAGATTGAATTTATCCACATTTCCAATCTAAGTGAAGATTAGTCACGATAAATATAAAAGAGAATATGATGCTCTCTTGAAGACTGCACCCATCAAAGGATGCCCAATATTTCATTACTATACGCAGTAATGAATTACTGCGTATAGGTATTCATCTTCACAGAATGAGACTCAGCTCATATTATCTTTTCCACTAACAACCTTTGAGGGAGACAGACATCTGATGCTTTTTTCTCTGCTTGGGTTCCTCCCGCCCGCCCTCAGCTGGGCACTGAAGCTGTAAGAAGCCCCTGGTCCAGGTTGTGCAACTTGTTGACATCCAGATAGATTTTATCCCTACTATTTTCAAAGGAAGGCATAAGACCCTACATTTAACCCCCCCCAAAAAAGATGGCAAGAGGAAAGTCTGTTGTCACCTTTAGGTGAATCTAAATTGGCACATAAAATATTGCACATACTAAAAAGAAGCAAAAAGCACAGCAACGGGAAGCCATGTTTGGACGGAAGTAACAATTGCAAGTTCTAAGTCTCTAATGCAAGTAGAGAACGAATACATTCCTATTGCTTGAACCATTTATTAGTATTGGTTTATTTGTTTCACTTGTTAGTGTTAGTTTTAGAGATGTGGTCAGTTTTGTAATCCCTGCTTTGTTATAGGCAATGTTCTCTGAGGACACATGAAAATAGTGGTACTGATAGGAATGAAATAGGAATTTTGCCTCATATCTTACTGTTCTTCTTGCTATCAGAGGTTGAAGTGAGAACGAAAACAAAACAAAAACAAGCCAAAATAAAACTTCAATAAACAATAAATTGAAAGTGCCCTGAGCAGAGTTTATGGAAGATTAAGCAAATTCTCTGAGCAGAAATGTTGGGGAAAAAAATTACAGCACAAAAAAAAAAAAAGCAATATGATTGTGAGAAGGAACCCGCCCAGTGATCTAATGAATTACTGGGAGGTCATAATAACAATTCAAGATAGATTTTCAAGCTACTTTAAAACTTGAGCACATTTTTGGTGCATCCTCAAAATTGGTACAAAAATGATTCATTCTGGTGTGAGCTAAGGTTCAAGTAACAAAGAAACACAATTAAAGAGAGGGTTATACTGGAATTTTTAAAGGTATAGTATTTAGGCAAGTGGGCAGGGAAATGAACATCTGGAGAAATTGTTCATTTAAAGTTCTGTTTTGATTTCTAAAATTTAGATTCTTGCCAAATAAGAACCTGATATCAATGGAGTTATGTCAACCAGCAGGCCATCAGAGTCAAAGATTAAAAAAAATATATCTCCTGTAGGGCAACTAAACTGAACTACAAATTTGTTAAATTCAGCTACGGTCTCAATTTAGCATGTGCTTCTGTAGCAGGAGATGCCAGTTCTCTATTTTGGCTTAATCCATTTCATTTTGCAGACAATGACCACCTTAGGGCAAGTGAAATGATCACAGAAAAGAAATCAGGGTAAGCAGCCTGCTTATATATGCAGTATACCACACCTTCTACCTTACTTGTTCTTTCTTTGAATTTTATCCAAGTCAAATTGCAAGTAGGGAAAGAAGGTAACTGATGATCACCCACCTAACCTTGGTAAGCTGGAATACAGCACTAATGCAAAAAAAAATAAATTTTGTACCATTTTCACACAAGACACTAGACTTCTTTGAGGTTCTCACATAGTATTTGTATCACATGTAAACATATTTAATAACACCGATAGAACATGTCCATATAGAGTTACATTACAAATTCAATGGATACTTAGATTTAGTCTCGTGTGTGAAAATGCCCACAGCATCTTTCAGGAAATCCTGATTTTAAAACTTCAGAAATTAATGGGGTATTTATTATCTAAGCTTTAAAATAGGCTAATAGTTTAAGTGATTCTTTTCACAGACTGGTATATAGTCAATTACTTATCTGTGAATAATTAAATAGGTTTTAATGTGACCATTAATCAGAATCTGGTTTTAAGATGGAAGCCACTAAATCAGCAGGAGTTTAGACCCTTTGGATCCACCCTTGAATTTACTTCAGATTTCTGTGATCAGTCATATAACTACTGAAAGAGTTTAATTGGATAAACTTTTACCCATCATCCTGTTGTAACAAATTTTGACATTAACATTATACTATTAATCAGAAGAAAAGTAATTGAAAGTTAAGAAATAGTAATTTTACAATAAAACACAGAATTAAACTGAATTAAAACAAAACACAAAAATTGCTTCTGTGTCAAAATGACTCATGGAAAACTCAGAAAATCTGAAGAGAAATTCTCAGCTTTTCTGGTTCAGGGTGACAGATATGATACAAAGAAAGTAAAAGAAATTGAAAGAAAGTCTAACCTTATTAAAATGGTCTAGAAATTAGGCAGGTTAGTAAATAACTGCTACATTTGTTTAAGCTTTTTCAGCCCCTCTCCCTTCCTAAAAAATTAAAAACTGCAAGAATACCACACAAATGATAAACTCAAGATGTGCAAATTGCAAGATTCTTTAAAGTCCATCTTTTTCAAAAACACTGGACAATGTTTTTTCTTCTTCTTATTCCCTTATAGTCTTTCTTATTCTTTTATTATTTTGTCAGCTTGCATATACCTTTAACTTTTCCACAAGCATAAAAGTTTTAAAAGTGCCTCCTATTAAGTAGTTCTTGTGGACAACGACTGTCACATACGAGTTCATAATTCACATTCATCCCTTTGATACCACATGAAAATTTTCAGCATTCTTGCTTGTGAAAAAAACCTACTTAGTTAACAGTGTTGAAAATGTCAATATTCTCTTTCCCCCCCCCCCCCCCCGCCCCAACCCAAAAGAGAATAAAGCAAAATACAGGATTTGCTGAGTGTTAAGCCAGGATCCTCAGCATGGAAACTCTGATTATCATTATAAGTGCTCAAAGACATTCTATGTTCTCCCATTTCCTCGTTATCACACTGAAATTTGTAAAAAGTGGCACTAGTCCTAGTACAGAATTTTAAAAAACAGTACTAGAGGTTTTTTTTTTAAAAAAAAAATGCAACCTAACTGCAAACAATTTTATGTTCACTTTCCCAAAGGAAAGTACATAGTTACTTTGTGGAAGCAAATGTTAGCGGCAACATGCTGTATACAAGTTACGATATCCACAATTTGTAACGTACTATATTGACACCAACATTATCACACTTTAAGCAAATTACCATTTTTAGCAAAGCAAGAATCAGCTGCTACGCTCCTGCTATGCCATTGTGCTAGCAAGTGGAGATGAAATCTCTTATGTGGCAGTCTCTGAGAAGAGCAATAATAACAACAACAATAATATTAATAAAAATAGTGCAGTTAGATCCCCCACTCTGGGACACAGTATGGGTTTGGATTGGGGGAATGGAAAATACAAGACAAAAAAAAATCAGAAAATTAAAAGAAAAATCACTTTATTGTGCAAAGAGTCTCAAAGAGTGCTCGGTTCTCCATTATTGCCCCTGGACTACACGTCATCAGAAATTTGTTGAGAGAACCATCAAATCACATTGCTGTGGAACTCTCAATTCTACTCTTGAATCAGGCAATAGTGTTTGTCTTTCCTAGAGTTTTCTTGCCAGACTAATATTCTGTTCGAAGTGTTGGAAAACAGGTGCCATGTCAACATTTGCTTCCACAAAGGGTGTGTGTTCACGTGTCAAGCAGATACTGCCCTTTTTTTGTAGCTCTTGATAAAAATAATCACCAATGAACACCTAGGTGGGGGAAGTATGCACCTGTCTCCTGCATAATACTAACTGCAACTATAACAACGTTATAAACATAAACCTAAAATAAGATGATAACATGTAAATACTCGGTTATTTAGCCTACAGTACAGTAATCTGGATAAAAATGACAAGGGATATTCTAATTTTTTTTTCCTAATAGACTTCACTTGCCTACATTGGATCGCCCTTCAATGCAAATCTTAACCTCCTGAGGAATAAAAGAGGGCTTGGGAAGAGTCAACGGTGGCTCCTCTTCAGACTTCTCTAGTTTCCGTGTTTCAGGGGCTGACCACCTCCTCTTCCGAGTTGCTGTGGGCTTGCTGGATTCTGATTTGGTGAGTAGAGATGCTGCAGGTAATCCTATTTTGTTTGGAAACTTCAGTTCGCCGTTTTCAGATGTCATCTTTGCACCGCCTTGATCAATCCCATTTTCCTGCTCCACATACCTATGTCTACTGCCAACTAGACTGTCATTTTTAGAGTGCTTCAACAAGATGCTAGCTGAGTCCATGGACTGGCCCTTTTTAATTGAGCCATTCTTCAGATTCTTGAGCGTAAGTGATATGCAGACATCACCAACAGAGAGTTTGGAACACGGCAAATCAAAGAGCTGGCTTGTTCTCTCAGGGCAACAGGATGACCAGCCTTGTCCAAATACAAAAAAGGGATATTCTACCAAAACTTCAACACTGACCTGTAGATAGAAAATAGAAAACACGGATATGAATTTTAATATGCTCATTTGCTCGTTCTTTACATGTATATTTTCAAAGACTGATAAATGTATTTCCAGAGAACATGTGTTCTCATTCCCAGAAAATAAATGTATAGCATTCAGATTAAGAAAATGTTAATACTCCAAGATTTTCACAGCCTTGGCAGGAGAAGTAAAACAGTAAATTCTCCTTATATACGTCTGGAAAGATCCTTCAAAGGTGTTGGTGGTACAGGTGAAACTTTGATTTTTCAATTCTTTCTGTTCAGGTATATTATATCTGGAATGTTCAATATCAGCAGTTCAATTAAATCCCTTCAATACAATGATCTGTCAAAAAGCCATTGCATGTGTGTGTACATAAATAGCCCTTAACTTAGGACCACAATGGAGTCTGGAATTTCAGTCTTGCAGTTTTAAGTCAAGGCACTATATGACTGATTTGATTTTACCACAGATTTTACAACGGTCATAAATGAGTTGTTATTGCCATTAAGCAAATCATGTGCTCATTAAACAGATCCAGCATATCCAATGCTGCAAACTGGCAAGAATCACCAGAAATCAGCAAAAAGGTTTGCAAATTGTGGTCATGTGACTGTAGGATGCTGCAACCAGTCATAAATGCGAGCTAGTTCCCAAATGCTCAAAATGCAATAATGTGACTGCAATGTGTGTGTCGTAATTTCGAGAAATAGCTTTTTAAAAGTCCATTGTAACTTTGGATGGTCATTAAGCAACCAGTTGTAAGGTGAAGACTATCTTGTATGCATAATGGTTTTCACATGAGCCAGGATGACATATACATATTATCATGGAAGTTTTTCTCCTGGGAATATTTTGCAAACGTGGTTTACTGACCTGACCTCACCTTAAAGAAAAGTTTGTGAATCCTTTTCAGATTTTACTTTTGCTAAGAAGCTGATCTGATTGTCTACAGAGACCTTTCTGTAAAGCAAAACAATTCAGTAGAAGATCAAGTAAAAAAGCAGAAAGTTGTGGAAGGCCTTTACTTATTCTAGCGAAATTGGTAATAACCACATCCTGAATACATCCAAAGTCACCATACTATGGTCTTGCCTATATTCTGTAGCTGCTCCAAATACTATTATTTCTTTATTATCATGAATCTCAATGTTGCATGGCACCGAGATCTTCTGGGAGTTTGGCTTGTATAGATTTCTTCTGGCCTTTCCGTTGCCTTTTTGTGTAGGACCAGAGTTTCCTTCTGGGCTTGTGCTAATTTGTTGCTGCAAGAACGATGGGAGAGGAACTGAAATAACATCTCAAAGGCATTAAGATGGAAAGACTGGACTAAACAATCCTGCCTACAAAAAAATGGAAACCAATGTAAAAGGACACGAACACGCGAAGCCCAACCAACCAGAAAATTACTATCATGGAACCAAGTTGCAAGGAAAATGTTCATGATCAATGAATGTAAAATAAAAACAACTGTTGCAGATGGACTGCACAAACTGATGAAGTAGCAAAATGAATGAATGAATGAATGTACAAACCACTTTTAAAAACCACAAGATCAAAATCTTCTAAGGCAGATTAAGTAGAGGTTGGATCTGCAAGTGAGAATGTTAATTATGTATATTGCACAACATATCTTTCCATGAATGAGTTCTCCAATCATGTTCTTTAGCTCTTAGGGGAATCTAATCATATTTCTTGCTTTAAAAAATACTGGTTTTAAAAACCAGTATTTTTTAAAGCAAGAAATATGATTAGGTGGTTACTTATTTAGTTGGATAATGTTACTTAGATTATGAATAATATATTTGTAACCCTGTGAAGAGCTCTGGGAAGCGGGGGGCGGGGGGTTTTGGGGGAGGGGAAGGGGTTTATTTTGTAAATGTTATAAAACTTTTAATAAAAAAAATACTGGTTTAATTATCTAAAAGATTAGAGGCTGGATTCTGCATTCAGAAGAGATTTTGGGTTGGGTTAGCAATCAGCAAATTATTGCTGAGAAGTCAACTTTGATTTCAAAGTTAAATTTCAAAAATGTAACTAGTCTTAACAAAGGTTGGATACAATCATATCTGATAGGGTGGAAGCTGAATCATAAATAAGAAACTGAAAAATAAAAATTGTTAATCTACTTAGCAAAATTATGATCTGCTTCCAATTTGAATTACAAATAGTTTTATCAGTTCTTTTTGTGGAAAATAATTTAACAAGATTAAAACTTTTTTACCACAAATTATTATAGGACTCTGAAATAAAACAAGGTCTGCTTCTAGCTATCCAATCCCTTTATTGTCAAATTGTATGGAACCTAGAACAGTTATATTAAAATGGGGACAGCTGATCTAACTAGCTCATCAACCTTTTTAAATCTGAGCTTGAGTTTCCAGGCAAGATCTCCAAACTGGGAATTACGAACAGTTATCCCAATAAATCTAGATTGCTGAAGTAGTGGATTACCAGAGTCTTTTCAAGCAATACTAACTGATGCCCCATGTTAAATCCTTTTCAATACAAAATAACTGCATCTCTCATAAAATTATTGATATATTAGAACTATATAATATTTGCAGTTCTATCTACTAAGAATAGCACAATTCATGCATCTGATAGTGGATGCTGGTCAGTCAAAGTTGAAACCATAATAAGTTTATTAGTCTTTAACCAGTGGTGGGATTCAGCTGGTTCGCACCACTTCGGCAGAACTGGTAGCTAATTTTTTGTTGCCCAGGCCCAGAATGGACTTCCGGAAGTGGCATCCACACAGAACCGGTGGTTCACATATTTGAATCCCACCACTGTCTTTAACTAACCATAAAACACTGTCTTACATCTGCTAGCTTTGATGCTGTATCTGTTTTGTTGTCTGATCTGTTGATTAGACAGTGCTTTATACAGTGTAGAATTTTACTCGTATAGAAAATGATTTTTCAGTGTTTATCAACTGCCTGGCTAAATCACCATAATATTTCCAGGATGCATTCAGACACAGAATGCAATATTTTTTCTTCCATTTTAAATCTGTTTTTTTGTCTTACTCACATTCCACTCAATAGATTACTAACCTATGAATTGAATGTTGATTCAACAATGCTTCCTTATGATTCACTTCTCCCTCCCTCCCTCTCTCTGTCTCCACCCCCCCCCATGTTATAATTCAAGGAGGGAGAGATGACCAGATCTGTGATGTCTCTTAATTTCAGCCAATAAATAGTGCTTAGAATTCAAGCTATTTTTTTTCCTTTCTGATTACTCGTTTGCTTTCCCTTCCCCATACATTCCTCTGCTTTAGATTGTCAAGACTAACAATGACATGTCAAGAGGAAAACTAAGAAAAAAGCACACTAGCTCTGTCCTCTCAAAGCTGTTCTTACATTTTTAATGCAATACCACAGATGTGCCATTTCAGTAATCCTTAAGAAGTTTAGCACTACCTTATCTCACAACGGCAGGTCATAGGAAGAAGAATAAGGGAATCAATATGCTATATAAGGAGTTCATGCTGCAGGACTATATATGATATACTTCTAAACTCACAGTCACTTCCATTCACAAATACTGTATCTAGCAACAAAGTTCTGGTAATATATTAAAGTACGCTCCAAGTAAGAGACGCTAAAGCCTATTTAGTGAGGCGGTTTTATTTACTTATTTCAAAAACAATAACAACAACCTCAGTAGAAGAGTAGCTGCTACGACAGAAGAACGTGATTCATCTGGGAAAACATCCAACTCCTGGAGTCTACAGAAAACCTAAATTAAACTCACATTTCTACGTGACTGTCTCTGAATTCTGGAAGCATCTCTTGTGAGAAACACAGCTGGTGAAGTATTTTAAGGTGATGATATCAGCTACGTTTTGTTAGACTTCTGCATAAAGTGACACTTTAATAGGAGAGGTCATCATCATTTCTTCTACCAGATGATGGCACTCTCAATCTCTGAAAGGGAAGCTGTAGTGAGACTGTCAGTGAACAAGAGAACACCATACAAAAACATTGCTTCCCTATTTCTGGAACATACTATGATAATTCAGGGTAATATTGAAAGACTTAAGGATGCCAAAATGAACTACTATATTATGGACTACCACAGATATTTTTTTTTACATATACATATTTTCCTGCAGGTAATTTTTTCCTATTTTTTCATTTCGACTATATGAAACAGCAGTAGATCCCACACATATTCCAATAATGTTGTGAGCCGCCCTGAGTCCTTCGGGAGAAGGGCGGGATACAAATTGGAATATAAATAAATAAAAAATAAATAAATTGAAAAGTCTTCCTCTGTTTTCTAGGAGAATTCCTGTACTTTCAATAATAATATGAAAGGTAGGAACATACTTTCTATGTCACTGCCTCTTCATATTCAGGGACACTTCTGCCTCTATTAACGATACAAGATCCTATTTGGGGTGATGTGAAAAAAAAGACTGACAGAAAATTTCAGCCAGGAAGATCAGAAGGCAACCATAAATCTGTGAGTTAGTCAGCAATCACCCACACATACTGCACACCTTTGAAACATACAACCTTTTCATAAAAAACCTCTCTAGTCTATTTTCCACACTATTCCATTTAAATTTCTGCTTGCCAGTTTCTACCTGTACCCAAGCTATATCCTCTATTTCAGAACCTCAGACTAGAGTATGCTCTTACAGGCCAAATACACCATTGTCCATCTTACCTATCAACACATTTGATCTTTTTACCAGATTTATGATTTTGGCTTGCCTCTAATATTGACATAATTGCACTACTCTTTAGTAACAACATGGTACTGCACATAAGAACTATAGCCAGGAAAATACTATTCTGTGATGTTGCTTATGTGAGCTGCTGCCTGTACATATATACTATACCTGCATTCACTGTGTATGTCATCGTAGTTCAGATATATTTTCTCTAATTTTGGCAATGTTTAGTCAGAAGCATCCTTACCTATGTCTTTCAGATACATAGATTAAACAAATGAAAGAATAAAATCTTATTCCAGGCTTTTGTTCCTTAACTTTCATTTGCAAAACATTTTCCCCCAAAAAGGTTCATTTCTTATAGCAAACCTTTTCATAGGAAACCACTGTTGATTCCTATTTTATTTCCATATCAGTGGCATGAGACAGATAACCTTGGCTATGTCTTGTGTGTTCACTGGAACAGCAAAACTCCAGATAGCCTATTCTCATAAAATTGCTTTAAAGGCAAACGTACAGACTTAGCAGAACTGGAAGATTGCTTATTGACAACATCTATTTCAAACATGGACACACAAGATACCCATCACTGAATCAAATCAGTTCCACAATACGAAACAAAAGATGGAGAAATGCAATCCAGTCAGCTAGAACTCTTGCAGGGCAGACCACAAATTATTAGTGACAGATATATACTTTAAACTTAGAAAATTAAAGGAAATGGTTATGCCAGACAGTCATAACATATGTAACATGCTGTGGTACATTTTATTCATTTATGAAATAGAAATGAAGGAGTTATGGAAAGAGATATTGTAAAAACCCAAACGGGAAAAAAATGATTCAAGAACATCTTTCAGGCATCTTATCATGAGAAACCTGGGAGGGCAGGTGAAAGCTTTAGGAAACAAGAAGGACAACTGAACTCAAGACTTCCAATGCCAGGAAGAAATGCCAAAGAAAGATATCACAATCAAGAACATCAACAGGAAAATGAAAAAATATAGATCTTTAAATAACATATTTAAAGTATATATCTGAAATAGTAATAATCATGAATAATAACAGAAGAGAGTAATAAATGCAAATGAGGTGAAAGTGTTAGGGCTAGGGTAAAAACTCTGCTGATGGGAGAAAGGATATCTCTTTACAAATATGATTACAGAATTACAGAAACATTTGCGGAGAGAAAATATTCTTGGAAACCAGTTCTAAAAAGTGAGGAATGTGAAACAATGCATCAGTTTTAAGTATGAAACCATTTGGTGCAGATGTAAAAGCCACTGAACTGTTTAAAATTGCAGGAGAAAAGACAATTATACAGTAAACAACTCTTATGTCATCAAATATAAAACAAGGCTATAGGATCTAAAACTGGAAAAAATTAGTAGATGTTCCTATACTGAAGAAAGGTAATGCAAGAAAATGAACAAATACCTCACACATGTAAGGTTTTGTCACATATTTTATTCAGAAAAATACGGAAAGAAAACTCTCAAATCAAACAAGAGGTTTCAGAAAAGGCAGACTGACATATTATAAGCTAGTTATCATTACACAAATAAGAACAAGAGAATCCAAGAAGATTTACCTTCCTTCACTGATTGGCAAATACCTTGACTTTAGGGATAATATTTGAATATGGAACCTAAAGGCTAAAGGATGTATCAGAACACCCACACTATTCTTCTGAGGGATCTTTACTATGAACAAAAAGTAATTATTAAGAACTGAATTTCAAGAACCAAAGTGAGTCAGAATAGGGACAAAGAAGCAAATTGTGCCCATATCACTTTAATTTATATAGCAAATCCATTATAGGAATAACAGGGTTGGAAGAGATAACAGTTGGAATCAAAGTTGGAAGCTAAAACATCAATCTTTTGAGATATGCAGAGGACGCCATTTTGGTAGAAAAGGAAAGAGCTTTATAACAGGTCATTATGAAAGAAAAAAGGAAAATGGAAAACCTGTGTTTGTATTAAATATTATGAAGGTAGAAATTCAATTTGCATGTTTAATGAACTTACAACTGATGGCAAAGAAATGAAGGTATTAGTATGATTTATCTAGTGCAACAATGGATAAAAATGGACAGTGTGTTATAGCAATGTACTGGAGAATAATCTTAAAGAGAAAGACAATGCAAACTCTGACAGAATTATGAAGGTTAAAGCTGTTTCAATAACAGTAAAGGTTATAACAGTTAAAACAATTGCCTTTCCAATGGTAATGCATTACTGTTGAAGCTAGATATTGAGTGTGTGTAGGATACCGAAGATAGATGCTTTGAACTATAGGACTACAGATTATTACTATGAGTATCATGGACTGCAGAAAGAACAGATCAATTATTCCAGTTTCAAATAAAGGCTGTCTGGTGTCTTGAAGTGATAACTACCAAGCAAAAAATATACATAAATGTTATCAAATGAATGATGGAATAATAATAATAATAATAATAACAACAACAACAACAACAACAACATGTTGGGAAGTTAAGCAAAGGAAAAGAAAAAGACAATGGGGTAAGATGGTTGGATAGTATTAACAAGATTATTGGAACAGAAGAGTTATGAGTTATTACTAAAGATAGATCAGTTAATAAGGGCTTATCCACACAGTCCCTAGGAGTCCTGCACTGCTTCTATGACACCTAACTAAGCTAATTAATCTGCAGATCCTTCTAAATAATGGAATGTAGCTTCAAAGAAATGATTGCAAGTTTTCTAAACTTTTCAAATTCAAACCACCCACTGCATTCTGAAATGTTACTGATGTAATGGGAAGATTACAAGAAAAGAGATTGGAGAAATCAGCTGTATTTTTCAACAATACTTGCTACTATAAAGCAGACCAAAAACATTTTGAAAACAACATCTGCTGACATTTCATTAATGGGGGATAGGAATTTGTGAATGGATACCAGAAAGTGCTTACCAAAGCCCATATTTAACATGCCAACATGAGGAACTATTAGCAAATACACTGCTACAGGTAAAATCTTAAAATATTCTAGACTGCAAATCAAATTTCCATACAGATTATTTTACTTTTCATTACGCTGTTCTGGCTTAATTTCATTGTGTTTTTTAGCAAGACAAAATTATAGTTGATTAATTTTTCTTCATTTATTAGAGTTAATAGTTAAAGATAACTACTAAAGTTAAACTAATAAACCCTAATGAGAAACGCAGGTCCCTGTTCTTTATTGCTCAATTAACTGAAGAGCAAAAGAAATAACAATGAGACTGGCTTTTATTTGACCAAAGTATAACGTCATAAAACAGGGGTCTTCAAACTTGGCCCTTTTATGACTTGTGAACTTCAACTCCCAGAATTCCTCAGCCAGCATGCCTGGCTGAGGAATTCTGGGAGTTGAAGTCCACAAGTCATAGAAGGGCCAAGTTTGAAGACCCCTGTCATAAAACAATGATCCACCATTCCTTGGGGGAGATTTCTTCTTCTTCTTGTGATTCTGTTTAATGCCTAGCTAAGAAAAACTGTGTGTGTTTAAACTCTACATATTTTAATTAGTCTAAGAAAATGATCATCCTTTTGGGACTTAATATTAAAAGCAGAATGTCTATTAAGCATGATAAGTCACATAATATTTATATTTCTGTAAGGTTCCAAACTGCAGTAATCTTCGGCTACATAACAATAATTTCATCCAATTGATTCCTCTGTCACTAGTGTAATTTGTGTAAGGCCATTTGTGCACCCAGTCACCAATCTATTAATCTGAGGCTAAGAGACTAAGAATCAAGAGCAGGAATAATAAGGATATTATGTCTACTTTCCTAAAGACTTCTTCTCCCCCCTCCCCGCCACAAGCTCTCGTGTTGATTACCTGTGCTCGGTGCTCTCCAACTGCAAACTGTATCATAGCAATGCCTGGATTATGGCTGTCGTCAATTCTTTCCACGGTGCTGGAATCTATTTTCAGGTCACTGCTAATTTCTGCACTCTGTATAAAGTCTTCTGTTTTTAAGTCTTCTACCTTCTTCAGCTCTCCATTTGCCAACTGAATTATAGAGCCTTTCATAAAATAAGGAGGCAATATAGCAGGAGCTGTTGCTGAAGGTGGTACCGGTTGGACCAGGGGGAGATGGATCTGGGCCTGGACCACAGCTGCCTGGTAAGCTGGCTGGCTTACTAAGGACTCAGCACTGAAATTCTCATTTTTTGGAATGGCGGTTGTGACAAACGTATGAGGCACTGCTGCTAGCTGGGGAGATGAAGTGGCTATAGCAGGTGGTACCCCTGAGGAGTCAATATCTGCACTTCCTACTGGTATTAAGAGAGGTTGGGTACCAGGGATCACCAGATGCTGTGGTAGATTTCCAGGATAGCCAAAGGCTTGCTGTTGACTGCTCAGATAGCTAATTACAGGTGGTTGAGTCCCAGTGTAAAAGGCTGTAGCTGGCAACCCAACAGGTAGCTGCTCTGAAGCACTATGGGTGGTCTGAATGACAGTGTGAGGGGATAAAGTGGCAACTGCCTTCATCCCTTCGTGACCAATAGTCTGTTGTGGAGATAAAGCATAGGATCGGTGGCCTGTCTTTCCTAAATGCAAACTTCCCTTTTCGTTGATGGCTGAAGGAGGTGTTTCTCTATTGGTGGACTGCTGAACCTCCATATCAGTAGGTGTACTGCTGTTGGGAACAACCATAACAGAGGGCCGGACAGCAGAGGAATCACGTGCAATATAATCAGTAGGACCAGAGTGGACTACCACGTGTCTGGCCTCATAATGATGAGGAGATGGTTTATTGCCTGATTTGATAAGATTGACTTCAGAAGAGGGTGAGATGCCGTATCGCCTACTCTTGTCTACTTCCCCATTCAGTATTTCCTTTGCTTGCATAGCCTGCAATCTGTTGCTCTCAGATTTCTTGGTGGACTCCCTAGTAACAAAATGGCCACCGGAATCTGCATATTGCACTACTACCTGGGAGGAAGGGCCAAGGGCAAATGCATGAGGAATCACTGTCTGGTGAGGATGCAAATGGACTGGGATGGCTGGAGGAGAGACATTTCTAACAGCACTCTGAGAGCTGGAAATATGGACATACTGGTTCTGCTGAATAGGTGGAGGAGATCCTGCCGTGATCAATCCAGGTGTCCTGATTAAATGCGGCTCCACTTTTTGGCCTTGTTGGCTAAGATTGCTCATGGTGGCCAGCAAAGAAGTATATGCCTCCAGCTGCGATCGCTGGGATGGAGTGGTTGCAACAGCAGTGGCGGAGGCTGCTGTGGTGGTTGCAGAATTAGCTGTTGGGGAAATTAGTGGCGAAGGGATGAATCCGGCATATGGTCCACTATACTGAGGCCCAACAAACTGGAAAGCATGCTGCAAGTGTGTGTACTGCACTGGCGAAACAGGTGTTCCTGCCTGTGAAAGGGCAGAGGGGTACACTGTGGAAAGTGTGGCAGAGGCTGGAACAGACCTAGGAGCACTAGGTGGGGAATAATCCATTCCTGTAGAAAGTGACTTGTGTAAACCTATTCCTTGTTGTGAACCAGCCTCCACTGAAATACCTCCAGATCGATTCCGCCCGCTGCTGAGGCTGCTGGTTGTACTTGAGAGCCATGTTATATTATCTGCACGGTGATTTTCACTGGCCAGAAATAATGGCTTCACCTCAGAAGGCAGGCTGGTAGCAGGGATTTCCCGCTTCTTGGGGGGCAGGCATTCATTGCTTCTCTCCTGGTTGGATTTCATTTTTCACCGGCCCCCTGCCCTTATCTTCTGTGGCTTCACTGCCTGGCTGGCTCTGATTTCAGTCTGCTAAGTGGAAAATCACATTTGATTTCTTTTGTGGATCCAGAGACTTCATGAGGAATCATCTCCTTGTGACCACAATCTTCTACAAGCATCTCTGAAATGAATAAGAAAAGGAGGGAAAGAAAAGAGGAAATCAAAATTTTAACATGAAGGAAAAGAAAACTATGAAACTCAGAACATCCTATCAGTTAAACTCTAACCAGCAATTTTATTGCTATAGCTGAAAAGAAACCCAGTTAGGTGGAGTGGTTGAGGAATCAAGCTAGAAACCAGGAAACTGTGAACTCTTATCTTGCCTGTGGCACAAATCCAGCTGGGTGACCTTGGTCCAGTGACTCTCTTTTAGCCCTAGGAACCAGGCAATGGCAAACCATTTCTGAAAAACCTTGTCAAGAAAACTCCAGGGACTTATTCAGGAAGACACCAGGAGTCAAGACTGACTCAAAGGCAAAAGGAAAAGGAAAAGGAAAAAAAACCAAATAATAGTAAGGACTAGACAACCCATGCTGTTGGGTCATCATTTTAGAGATATTCCTTTACCTAAACAGAGATACAAAATGACCATGGTAAGCAAAAAAGCAGTGAAAGCAGAAGTGACTTCTGACTTCCTGCCGGTTTCTCCACTGAGTTTCCTTTTGGGAATCTGGCAGGGAAGATTGGAAATCTCCCTTCCCTTCTCAGCAGCCAAGTAACTAGCTGCTACTGGGTGCAGGAGGGAGCGAGGGATTGAAAGACTGGCTAGGAAACTGTCATGGAATGTTATAAATGAAAATCACTTTACTGCAGCAGCAGCAGCAGCCCAGTAAAGCTGCCGCCAATAGCCTAAAACAGCCACAACTTCCCCAAATTTCATTCATTTGGGAATCATGAGTCCCAGATTTTGGGCACATTCTGTAAGTCTATTTGAGGTACCTTGGTTCAAAATTTGTTGCCCCATGATGCACTGTTTCACCCAAGTAAAGGTCATGACAACAAGAACTTTAGTAGTATATACAGTAGATCAGGGGTCCCCAATCCCCACGCTGCATTCCACAACTCGACCCTGGCCCATTCAGAACCGGGCCACGGGAGTAGCAGGTGAGTGCATGCACACATGCAGCTTCATTTGCATGAGCAGTGGGTGTGTGCACGTGGCTCCATTTGTGCAAAAGGCACACTTCCTGTCACCACTCTCACATAACCATTCCCTCTCTCTCTCCCTCCCGCTGGTCCGCAAAGCTGGAAAGGTTGGGGAACACTGCAGTACATGACTCATACAAGTAAGCTAAATCAATACAGACATTGTCAAACAATTACAATATGGAGAAAATCTTTTGCAGCCCTTATTAAGAGCGTGATTCTGAACCACGTGAGCAAGAAAGGGAAGGGGCCTAGAATGGAAGAGTAATCCCCATTCTGAGTGCTGCCCAAATGCCTCACCCATAGAGAGGATTTGGGATATTTTTTTCCTGCAATGTGTTTCTCTGCAGCCCCCAGATCAATCTGGCTCAGAAATCCAATCTTTCTTTTGCCAGCTTTCCCCGCCATAACAGATCCCAATCTGTTCAGTGTTTAGAATTATCTTGATGATATACAGAGTCCCAAGTCCCGTCTGCATACTTTTTTTCCCAACATATCATTGGATGTAAACAGTAATAGAGTTCACAGTTGCCACCATCACCCAAAATAAGGCATACATTTTAAAGTTTAATCAGGGTCAGTGTAATTAATGTATCGTTTTCCTCAACTGAATATTGCAATTTCTTTTTCTTTACAAACTTCTCCATTCTATATGGATTCTGAATTACCGAGCAGATTGGAGCAGCCCCAAAGTGCCAATGATCTCATTATTCTGTTTATTTCTGGACTTTGTTTTGACTCTGGTCCATGTGTATTTTGATATAGTTTTCAGTTCAAGTGTGGCGGCACTTAATCACACTATTGATTAAAACACTGCACTGTAGTAAACCATGCATGAAATCACCACAAAACTGAAAGAATAAGTTTAGATTATTTATTTTTCTCTTCCTTTTGTCCACCGTGGAAATCAGAATTGCCTCAAGGAAGTAAGAGGCAACCAATGAGACAATAACAAAGCAGGAGACTTACCTTTATTTCCTGCACACATTTTATCTAGGTCAGAAGCACAATCAAATATGCCTCTCAAATATTGAAATGTTATTCTATAACTATTGAGGTGTCTCCATCCAACTCTTTTTCTCCATTTTTTTTAAAAGCCTATTCAGGGCAGGATTTTACTTTCTGATCCTTTCAATCTGTATCTGCATACACAAGTTTAAACTCTACCTGGATGGTTAAAATTACATACTACAATAACCCCATATGCAGCTCTGATCATATCAGGTTCCCTTGTTCCTTAGTAACCAATGAATTGTGAGCTGCAACTGCTGCATGATTGAACTCTGTGTAGGAGGAAAAGCATTAACAAATGACTGGGAACTATTGTGTATAAGGAGCTTGGTTCAGTACAATTTAGGGGAGGGGGTGAACTCATATATAAAATAGGATGAGAACAGACTTAAAACAGCAGCTTAATATTTCAATAATATTACAATTAGATTCACAGTAACACAATATCATTCTTACAATCAACTGAGCTGTTACAATATCACAAGTTATAATATTTTGGTTCTTATACTGTACTAGTATTCTGTAGAATATATAGGTAAATGTATTCTATGTCATTCCCTAAACAAAATTTAGAACTCAAGAGCAGAGCGGTCATTCCTTCTATCAGTGGCTAACTCCATTAGGTTAATCATTTCAACCAGGTATTCACTGAAAGGAAAAAAAGACACCCAATTCTCTTTAATGCACTGCTTAACAGTTAGCAACATGCACAAAGAGTATACAATACTAATCTTACACATATCCACTTAAAGCCAAAGGATGGAGCTTCAGAGCATAATTTCTCAAACTGTTTAATATAAATTAAATTCAGTATTAATAAGGGATTTAATGGCACGTGTTTCTTTTTACAGTTAAGCCAAGGGCAGTACAAATTACAGGCTGACCAAAAAGTAACCATCTTGGATAGTAATGGTAGGATAGCAACTTAAACATATAACGGTTTAAAAGATTGGTGCCAGTTTGCTGTAATATGACAACACAATAGTAAAATGGGGAGTAGCTGAAAAAAAAATACTCTGTACCCTGGCAGAAAAAATATAATGGCATAATCCACTCCTAATAATTTGTTGAGTAGACCCATTAAAATCTACTGGACTTGTTAGGGTTCTCTGATGCAAAGAAATCTGATGCTAATACTAGGAGTATAAATCTAAATTACTAGAAATGCTTTAAGATTTACTGAAGGTTTACAAGATCTCCTTTTGAGGGAACCAAAATAATAGACATTCTTTTGCAGCTCATTGGTTCCTATCTCCTTGCATAAAGTGCTTATCACTCTGAGAAACTACTGGTCAAGGACAAATGTCTTAGACAAATGTCTTTTCAGGCTAATATACAAAAAGTAGAAAAGAACTATTACTACTTATTATGATTACTACTAGTATTGACACAGTAATGGTAATTACACAATAGCCTTTCTATTCACAATAGCTTTTCTATTCACATTTGAAAAACTTATCAAGGATCCCTCTATGTCCTATCCTGTACAAAATGTAAAATGAAAGACTTGGTAGGAAAATTCCAGATGAATGGCTCATAGGGTTAATAACAGTATAATACCCAAACTTTAGTTGTTTGTGTTGATTACCGTTAGGCGTCAAGGTGATGGTTTAGCCTATAAAGCTCTATATGACTTGGCACTCATGTACTTACAGGACTATCTAGCTGACCTATATGTCCATTCTAAGAGGGGCTAAGGTTCCCATCCCACATGAGATGCAAGGAGTGGGGCATAGAGATAGGCATTCTTGGTAGTGGCCACATAAAGATGTAAAAAACATAATACTGTTTCAATTAGTTTTTTTGGCATGGATGGTGGCCCTAGACTGATCTGATCATTTTGTGGATCATGGGTCTACTTTTTTGTTTACTGCCTCTATTTTTACCTTCACTGGTGTTTTAAAGCATCCTAAGACTTTTAAATAAGTGAAATACATTTGATTGTATAAGTAGCATATATAAATAAAAAATAATTGCCCTTCTGCAGAAAGTGGAAAATGGAACCACCATTGGCTGTCCGCATTCATGAGGCTTTATCCTGTATGGGCTTCCTATCCTATGTCTATATGTGTGATTTAGCTGTTATGGATGTGGAAAGTATAGGACCCATTTATCTGAGCAGCCTTTGAGAAGAAAATCACCTTTCCCAAAAGAAATCCATTATGAGAACATCCATGATATGCCCTCATAACTCCAAAAGTATCCACTGGCCCTTTCACTGATCAAAACGAGCTTTACATTTCAAAACACGATTAGAGCAAATCAATTAATATAAGCATTATAGCCCCTTAGTACCCATGCCAAAATTAAGTCATTACTATATTGTTTTGGATTAGAAGCGTCCAATCAGTAAAACATAGTACTAAATGCTGATGACCAAAAATTATTTTTCTTCCAGTTTTAATTTTTAAATTGTATTCAATTTGTACATCTCTTAACTTTCAAAGACTATGGGCAGTTCACAAAAAACCTGAAAAACTGCAACACAATAAAGGTAACAGAGAGATAAAAGAAGAAACAAAGATGGCAAGACCAGGCAGCAACAAAACACACCTATTCCCAAAGAGAGTCATGTTCATTCTAGCCAAAGGCCTGGCTGAAGAGCCATGTCTTCAAGGCCTGCTAAAATATCAGGAAGGTGGGAGCCATCCAATCTTGTGGGGAAACCTCATTCCAGAGGACAGATGCTATGACTGACAAGGCGTGCTTCTGGGATCATGATAACTGACATTGTTTAATCAAAAGAACCTGGAGCACACAAACTGTGCTAGATCAAAACAGCTGGACAGATACTGGGGGGGGGATAGGCAGTAGAAAGTAGCCAGGTCCTATGCCAGTGGTGGCGAACCTATGGCACGGGTGCCAGAGGCGGCACTCAGAGCCCTTTCTGTGGGCACACGTGCCATCGCCCCAGTCCTGGGCCTTCAGCTGGGTTTTATAAAACATTTTCACTTTAGGTCTCCGCTGCTGTGTGCAAAAAAAAAAAAAAAAGGTTCAATCAATCAGTCAATTTCAACTTCTTGTAGGAAAAAAAATTCTTGCAAAGTTGGAATTGATTGATTGAACTTTTTAGTCCCACCCAGTCTGCCGTTACCACCACAGCCACACCCAGCCAATGGGCCACGCCCAGCCAATGGGCCACACCCACCCGGCACCCGACGATGCATAAGTGGATTTGGGGTTGCAGTTTGGGCACTCGGTCTCTAAAAGGTTCGCCATCACTGTCCTATGCCATGAAGGACTTTATAGCTAATGACCAACACTTTGAATCACACCCAGAAGGAAACTCATGATCAGCAGAGCTCATGGATCAGATACGTTTCACAGGCATGTCAAAACATGTCCATCACTTGTGTCACTGCCTTCTGGACCAGCTATGCTTCTAGGTAGTCTTCAAGAGAAGTCTCACGTAGAATGCATTACAACAATCAAACTACGAGGCCTCTTGTTTATACAACAGTTTTTATTTTTTTTAATTTATATAATAATTTCTACATTGTGTGAAGACACAGCTCTCTGGAAAAGGCTCTAATGTTGAGAAAGGAAAGATAAGAGGATGATCAGCAGCAAGATGAATGGACTGTTATAGTCAGTTACAGTAGCAATGGTTGTACTTTTGGAAGATCTGAAAGACTAGTTAGACACAAATTGTCATGGATAAAAAAAATCTATATGGTCCTTAAGGTTCAACATCAACTTAATGGCGCATAATCAATTAATCAATCAGTTTCTCAAATCTATTGTTATCCATAGTATCAGGCAAACATGCTTTTCTTTTTCTACATTATTTCTTTATTTGTAATTTTTTTTCTTTAAAATGTATTTTAACATATGAGGGTATTGAGATACTCTCTTTATATTTTATCTTATTTATGTAAAGACTGTTACAAACTTTGATGAAGACTAGTTTTGAAATCTTTTAAAGAAATTTGTAGAAGTTGCAGTTTTTATTGTAGGAAAACAGAAACAGTACTTGGACAACATGGGAGTATGACCAAGGTATATCATGTTATGACCAGTTTTGGGAACCAGCGATAGATAGATAGATAGATAGATAGATAGATAGATAGATAGATAGATAGATAGATAGATAGATAGATAGATAGATAGATAGGTAGGTAGGTAGGTAGGTAGGTAGGTAGGTAGGCAGGTAGGCAGGCAGGTAGGCAGACAGACAGACAGACAGACAGAGATATATAGAGATAGAGATATAGAGATAGAGATACAGATATAGAGATAGAGATATATATACACAAACAAAGATATTGAAAGGAAGTTGCAAACTTTAATAAGTTTATTCAGAAGACTTATCAAGTAAAACTTTGTTGGATGCAAATGTTTTCTAGAAGAAAGACAGATGGCTGTTTCTTCTAACAATAAGTGGCAATTTTCTTTGTTAAAACTGTCACATTTTTAATATCAAAAAAGCCATGTGAATTAATCATTATTTATTTCTTTGACAAACCTTTCCAATGGTATTTTGGAAAACTTGGTTGCAACTATTTTAGCACAAGCCAGATCAGCTCAAAAAAGAATGGCTACCATGTCTAGAAATAAAATGAAATGAGTGTTGCCTCTTGCCTCACTTTCTCTACTGTCAGCTTTTTTCTCCTCCCTCAAAACACACATACATACAAGCTTTCCCTATTTTAATTTGCGTATCCAGTGCTCTCACAACAAAGATGAGATTATCTGGAACAGATAATATATTATATGTTTGATATAACTAACATATAGAACACATAACTGTTGCACTACAAATAGAATGGATAAAAAAGTACTCAAAACTTTTGTTACAGTTGTGGTAGCACAATGAAGTGAATTTCAGACTTGGATCATTTTTCAAAATTTCCTGTGGAGAAGTGTTAAGAAAGTAAATGGATGGGGTTTGCCTCCCAAACATTTCCCATTTCCATTCACGTCTTTAAGGGAAAAAAAGAACAGTGCCCGAAATTGCCTTTTGGCAAAACTTCAAGGTTGCATGAGGTTTGTGAAATTATAGTTAAGTACCACGTCCTTTCCTTTAGGAAATGTGGAAGACTGATCAAGCTTGCCTTGGAGAGACATGTAATTGAGTGCAGAAACTATTGCGGTATATCCATCTTCGTGTGTGTGTGTGTCTGTGTGTGTGTGTCTGAAGTTGTAGTATGCTTTTTCATGGTTGAGGGAATCAGTGCTTTTAATTATAGTAATACAGTACTTTGGGGAGAGAGGTGGAATAAAATTTTCTTGTCCCTCTGCCAAACTCAGAAAAATATTAGGACAAGCTGTTACCTGTAAAACCTCTTCACTTATGCAAGTATTGACATTATTCTTACTTCACAGATATAATACCCTTTATTGGATTTTAAATTTTGAAGATGCACTCTTGCAGCATAGTAATATAAATGGATCTAATTCTCGGTATTTCAGTGGAATTTTCATTATGTTTCCATATTATGAATATGGAATTCATTCAAATATGATTGAGGATTTTCCTGCAAACAGCTCATTTTTCAGGGCCATTTCTTGAAATGCCAGTACATTACAGAAAAGCATTCAGACGCTGAATCTGGATACAGGTAGTCCTGGAGTTACGAATGGAATGGAGCCTGCCCATTCCATTCGTAACTCAAAAACTCGTGGGAGTGAATCTCGTACCTCAAACAAGATCACTCCCTGCTTGTTAAGATGCACATGGCTCATTAAGTGAACATGAGGTATCTCAGGGTAGGGAAGGCCATGGAGGGCCTAGCGATGGAATAGGCCCCCAAGGCCTCCCCGACCCACTAAAATACCTCATGCTTCCCCCTCCCTTCCTGCCACGCCGGACTCACCTTGAAAAGATCTACCTCCTCTGTGCTGTGGTTCCTGCTGCTGCCCGGATCCGGCTGAATCCGGCCACCGGAGGCCTTTTCCAGGCCGCTGTCACTCGGATCTGAAGCCGGGAGCCACTTCCATGGCCCTCCAGAGTCTGGATCTGGCCTCTGGAGACATTTTCCATCTCCTCTCTGCCACAGTCCCTACTGCCGCCCAGATCTGAGGCCAGGGGACATTTCTGTGACCCTCTGTAGGCCCGATCTGGGAGGCAGTGGCCTGGAAAAGGCCTCCAACACTTGAATCGGGCCTATGGAGGGCTGCAGAAGCGTCCCCGGGCCTCAGATCTGGGTAGCAGCGGCCTGGAAACGGCCTCTAGTGGCCTGCTCCAGACTCTGGAGGATGAATGATTGCTGTGGTACAGCAACATTTGTAATTTCGTGACTTGCTCGTAAGCACTAGAAAGCACTTATTGTGTAACTTTGAATGTTCACTAAGGGAACGCTCGTAACTCAGGGATTACCTGTATACACTCATACTCTTACATTTTGATGCATTCTCTTTTTTCTATCTCTAATTATATTCTATTTAGATGATATGGTCAAGTTTGGAGACAGAATAACCAAGCAAGCCAAACTCCAACTCTTTATTTCTTCCCTGGACCTGTCAACTATTTCAATGAAAACTTCCCTTGAAGAAATCTTAGAAGCTCTTGCCACATATATGAATAGAATCATGTGGTTTTTGAATTGTAGATAGGCTAAAAAAACAAGAGGATAAAATGCTGAAGATTACATCTAATGCAAATTGTGACCACACTGAACTAAGTGTGCAAAGATGAAAAAAAAAAGGAAACATTATTAAATATCAAGTGAATGTCCTTACATTTTCTCACTTCATATTTTGGTATCAGTCAAGACAATACTGTACAGTTGTTCGGCAGTAAAACATGAGAGAAAATCTAGCCAAAATAAATGTCTGCAAATGCATTGTCTTCTTTCCACTTATTAAAAATGCAAATCTATTCATTGTTTTATTAAAATTATACCATTAAAATTGTCTATCTCCGTGATTTCTAAACTCTCCATCTTCTTTGTTCACAAGGGCTGTTACAGCTATGCAAAATTTCAAATGGTTTATAATTTGAAAATAATTTGAAAAAGATTAAACTGAATTATACTTTTGACTTGAACTCAATCATCAAATCATGTGCCACTGAATCATGCTGGAGAGATTCAAGGCACTTCAGCATTTCAATTACTTGGCAACCAATCCTCACATTTACAACTTTCACAGGTCTGCAGAGCAAAGTAAGATCATAAGCACAGTTGTAGTGTCACTTAATGATCACTTCATTAACAATCAGGTTGCTGGCCTGATTGGTTGCTAAACACGGACTACCTGTATATGGTATTATAGGCTGATATTGACATGAGTAGTTGGCAGTCTATGAGTGGTATACGATTTCTTTATTTAAGCTCTCAAACTAGAGAGAGAGAACTGTTACTGTGTGTCATGCCCTCATACTAGGGATTCCATGATGTCACCACATTATTTTAGTGTGTTTACACACTTCTTGACCTCTAGGAAGAAAGCCTCCTGGTAGTCAAGTAATGAGTAGTTGATAAGTAAGTTTGATCACCTCCACAAGCCCTTTATATCGGAAAGTTTAGTGGAGTGATGCTCTGTTTATATTCCATTCTTTTAGGGTAGCTGAAGGAAAAATTGATTTAGTCTATTACTCTTTCTTCTTTGATTTGTTTTTACCTTTTTACCCAAATCCATAGTCCTTCATCTTCATCCTTCATAAATTGAGCTGTACAAGTTCTGCTATTCTCTGTGTCTCGATTTGTTTGCCATTATTAAGCCCTTTCAGTTGCTACTTTCATTCCCCTTCTCCCTTGAATTTTTTAAGCAAGTAATTTTTTCTATGTTTTGTCTTGGACTGAGTGAGTTCTCACTGCACCAAGTATGAGAAAATGTGCTTTCTCAACTTCTGGGTGTGCTACAGACTATTTGTACCATAGGGTTTTATAAACAATAGTGGTAACGTATTCTCGCACATTTTTTTACTTTTATATTGAACAAGCTATCACATACGCTGTCATTCAGAAGAGGAGGCTAACTCTGCCAAGGAAGTATGCCAGCAAGCCTGCCAGCCCTAAAAAGGAAATCATCATAATGTAGTGGTGGTTTTATTAAATCTGTGCAACTTTTAAAATGGGTTTTGGAACGTTTTTTTAAGTTGGAATAAGACATTTTCTGCATGGTTCAGTACAACTTCTGTTTAGACATTTTGATGGGCAGTTTGGCAATTACAGTGTTGTCTTTTTCTTCATTCCTGTTATATGGGTAAGGGGATAATTTCACCCAACTAAACCTTTGCAGGGTTAAAATATTTACCATCCTATTTTCATCCTATGTTACTAAAAAAAATAATAATGAAGCAGATGTAGGGGCTTTTTGATGCTTACACATTTATCTTATAGTTTAATTTTTTGATCACACTGAATTGCAAATCCTGAATTGGTTTGAACTGTGTTTTGTTGCCTTCTAATCTCTAATTGGAAATTACTACCAATTCAAATTGGATCTTGGCTGATTTCTATATTCCTAATAATATAACATTTGGATGTATTTGCAAAAATTGATTTGGTGGGCCATCTGTTCCCCCCCGCCTTTCCACTCCTGCTACCCCAGAAGGCCTGGCAATCTCAGCATCTAAACATACTGATCAGAATATAAGACTATAACCTTTGAGATGGATTGTGTATATTTTTAGGAGATTTTCTGCCAGCATTAATTTGATAAAAGACTGAACTCTTTCAACATGCCATGAAAGATAGGATATTGATTCATTAGAAAAGAAGCAGTCCTAAGCTATGATGAATGCTTTACATTAGAATAATAGCAAGATGATCTGTTTCCTGGGAAACAGCCTTTTCAATATATACTGGTAAAGCTTCTGAGAATAGAACTGAAGGTTTCTCCTACCAAACAACTCTAACACTATTTATCCAGCAGTCTCATGCAATACTAGTACTGTAGCTGCAAATGTAGGTAACATAATCCTTTTAGCTCTACATTCTGAATGCATTTCATAAATGTATGTGTGTGTGTATGCGTGTATGTATGCATGAATGCATGCATGTATGCTCGGATAAATATATTCTGTTCAATCCCTAATTTTAATAGCAGAGTCCCCTGACTTCATAAAGCACTAAGCAATTACTTCATTCATTCAGCCAAGGTCTTTTCTATCTGTAGTGGCTTCTTTAAGGAAAGAGTCACTTTCTTCTTGCACACTGGTACAACTTCAGTTACATTTTGCGAAGCCCAGTGCTCCGAATTAAAGTTTATATTGGTGTTATTTATAGGCTATGCAATAAAAACAGAATTATGGATTCAAAAATACGTACTTTGAAATTTGTGTTTTTTACATGGAATGATCACAAAGATCCTTGCCAGATGCGAAATATTGTTTTGAGACGATGCCAAGAAAAAGCAAATGAATGTGGTTTAAGCACAGGGCCCCCCAACCTTGGCAACTTTAAGGCTTATGGACTTCAACTTCCTGAATTCCTTAGCCAGCCATGCTGGCTGGGGAATTCTGGGAGTTGAAGTCCACAGTTCTTAAAAGTTGCCAAGGTTGGGGACCGCTGCTTTAGCAGATTCATGTTTTTGTCTTAAGTGCAATGAATCCATGATTGTTATGATTCAGCCCATGTAAACAAACAATGTTTGATCTGATGATGGCTTGTGTGAAACGTATGTGAGGAAAACAGAGGGAGAGATGGCATCCACTCTACTGGATCTGAGGTTTCTCTCTCTCTCTCTCTCTCTCTCTCTCTCTCTCTCTCTCTCTCTCTCTCTCTCTCTCTCTCTCAGAGGCTTTCCTATTTTTGACACACACCGTTTCTATATTCTGTCTCCTTTGTATGCTGCTCTCGCCTACCTCTTCCAATTCCTGAATTACAATATTTTCTTCCCCACCATAACCTCTCTGATCTTAGTAGTCTCCCCACCTAGTATTAATGTCGCTCCATTTTCACTTCTACCATCTTTGTGTTCGCTATTAGAAAAAAAAAGGAATGAATGCTATTTATTCAATTAAAGGATGTGGTGGATTGGGGAGCGGAAGCAGCAGAAGTCAGAAATGGTTTTCACCAGTGGCATGGCATTTGCAGACATTGTGTTGGGAACACAACAATAAATGACAAATATTTTTTTTCTGATATAAATATTCATTCTAACTCAGCCTTTCAGGGACTTAAATTAGTTTGGATATTTCCATGACATGCCTGTGGGACTCAACTGAGAACAAGTGAGTTATACATCAGCTGATCTGAAAAAGTAAAAAAAAAAAAACCCTGCAAGGCTACTCTTTTTGAAAATAAACTATTACGCATATACAAACAGATAGGTTATATGACTTTACAATTAACTTTGTTGAAAGTTTAAACTTGTTTGATCTTGGAAACAAAGGCTATAGAACCAATTAGCAGTTCGGGTAACCTTAAATGGCCTTGACAGGTGGATACTCTTGAGGAGAACACACACTTCTTCTCTATTAATAAAGTGTAAGTGTGAACAGCATGTGTGTGCATGTGTGATAGAGCATTTGTTTTCAAGAAGCATAATTTATACAGTTACTAGGTTTTAACAGTCATTCCTTGAAGCTATGATAAAATTGTTAGCAAAGGCAAGGATGCTTATGAAAGAATAAAAATCTTATATTCAAAGGCTGACAAAAACTCTGGAACAATGACAAGTAGAAAGAAATTCTAATAAAAAGCTCTTGGATGATTAGCTGGAATCAGCAAACCGCAGAGCATGGAATTGTGTGGTGCAGTATCAAATTTGCATGGAAAAGCTAAATTTGGGTATGTCATGTAACTTCATCCATTTCACAGGATAACTATAGTTCCAGCTAACTGCAGTATTTTTTTCTGGAATACCTTCTTTGGAAACCTTGGAAGTTCAGAGAAGTACACTCCACTTTCTTTGTATGATCCAAGAAAGACACCATCCCTTCTTCAATCGCAAGGGAATTATATAAATACGGTGACTCAGGAGCTCATCTCAAAGGGTTTCCCATACCTGGTTTTTTTTTGGGGGGGGGGGATAATCCGTACTGGAAAAAACCCCTAACTATTATGATTACCCATAAGGATTTATTTTGAACTTCCCATAGTTATTTTTAAATTACTTCTCATCAAAAATTTTGCAAATGAAGATAAGAGCTAGGTAGTTGGCCAGAAATCAAGTATTTATGAAATATATTAATGGATGGCAGGGGAGGGAAAGTAGAAATAAGAAATGCAAATTAAAAGAGTTTATTCAACTTGCCACAAGGGACTCTGAATAGTTATAATACTTTTCAGCAATGGGGAACCATATGAAGTATTTTAAAGCAAAAGTCCTCAATCCCTGGTTTATGGACCGACACCGGGCTGCGGTACACCAGAAATCGGGCCATGCAAACAAGCGAAGCCCCATCCGCAAGATGCAGGCAGCATGCGCAACCACGTCCCTTCCGGTCCGCAGAAAAACCTCTCTTCACACAACCAGTCCCTGGTGCCCAAAAGGCTGGGGGCCGCTGTTTTAAAGAATTGATTTATGGCCACATACATGCTGCATGCAATCTATATCAGGAAAGAGACATATTTAAAAAGTAAGCAATGTGACAAAACATAAAAAAAACCTTTAGCTTCGTTGTGATCTGCCTGCCAAATTTTCTTATTCATGTGTCGCAGGTTTTCATATTATTTATGAGTTTTGGCAAACATATGGCGAAATGGAGACATAACACATGAAAGATATTTCATTAAAAATATGGTCTGTTCTTATCTCCTATGTGACATTCAATTGCACTGTGATGAACTTTTAAGATACAAGAAGTCAAAGAGCACCAACAACTTAAGACTGTATTCAGTAATACATATAGCAAGCACCTTATCACAAATTCAAGTGTTGCCAAATATCAAGGCTCTCCAAAATCACTCGCATCTTTTCTTGTTTTGCTTGATTAAGAAAACCAATCTGTGGCAATTTACAATTCTCTGTAAATCCCCGATAATACACTTCACAATCTTATTCACAGCTTTATAATGTTCAGTTACATAAGAACTGTGATGTTGCAAAGATGTTAAGAGCATCTGTAGCACATAATTATAAAATACGTATCACAACTAGCTGGCCAGGAAAGAGAAATATATGTGAAATATGAGAAAAAAGTTTGAATAATCAGTGGAATTACAGGCAAATGAATGTGGTTCTCTAGAAAGATGGAACTCATTTAGTCCACAATTGCTGAAAGAGCTCCTGAGGTTTGCTTTTCCTTCCCAAGCAAACAGCCTACCTCAGTGATGGCGAACCTTTTAGAGACCGAGTGCCCAAACTGCAACCCAAAATCCACTTATGCATCGTCAAGTGCCGGGTGGGTGTGGCCCATTGGCTGGGCGTGGCTGCTGTGGTAACGGCAGACTGGGTGGGACTAAAAAGTTCAATCAATCAATTCCAACTTTGCAAGATCTCTTTTTTTTCCTGCAAGAAGTTGAAATTGACTGATTGATTGAACCTTTTTTTTTTTTGCACACGGCGGCAAAGGCCTAAAGCAAAAAGGTTTTATAAAACCCAGCTGAAGGCCTAGGACTGGGGCGATGGCGCGCGTGCCCACAGAGAGGGCTCTGAGTGCCGCCTCTGGCACCCGTGCCATAGGTTCGCCACCACTGGCCTACCTTATATCAAAAGTGCTTTGAGGAAGGAGAACAAAACATTTGTTTCTCATACAAGAAACTTCATCATGTGATTGGGGGGGGGGTAAGGATAGGTACTGACAGTTGAGACTGGATGGTGCGGGGATGGAATGTTAGGTTACCCTACCATCCCCCCCCATCCAGTCTCAACTATTAATACCTATTCTTCCATCCTACCTCCCCCCCATCATCACAACTGATGAAGTTTCTTGGATGAACGAAACATTTTGTTCTTCTTCAAAGAAAAAACAGCCCAGCTGCCTTTTGAAAAAGCACCTTTGAGACAACTATAACCTGGATGACTGAGAATCTCCACAGACATTCAGCCTATCTTGTAGTGATCAGATGTAAAGGAAAGTCTCTTAATGAGAATTTCTATTCCCAAATGGTTCCAGAACATTTGGTTAAAATCTCCATCTTGGAAAGCAGAATGTATATCTTCCTCCTTGCTTCTCCAAGCTGGGCTGCAAAACCTACCCCATAATATCCACTGCTTTAGGGTATTTGAAGGTATTATGTCCTCTGTTGGTCTGGGAAGCCAGAGAACTAACTGGTCCTAGTTGCTCTTGCCAGTTTGTAAATGGCTTTCCAAGGGACAGGCGTTGCAGGGATCCATCTTCTCTGATGAAAAGGCAAAGGGTTGGAGACAACCCAAGAAAATGCTTTCCGACTGATGCAGAGGTACAGGAAAGACTAAAACAATATTTCTGCTTGTCGAAGCTGGAATATTTGGCTGTCTACCATCAGATGCTGACAAGTTAGAGTACAGATGCTTCTGTGAGTATGACGGAACCTTTTCTTCTGTGGTTTCTGATGGATATTTCACAACTTTGAGATACATAAAGCCAGGATTGTTGAGGCAGGGAGTCCATAAGAGCACTTGAAGGCCAAACCAAACTAGGTGGTTTCTATACAATTCAGTTACATATGCATTAAAAAGTATACAGGTAGTCCTCAACTTACAACCATAATTGAGCCCAACATTTCTGTTGTTAAGTGAGACGGTTGTTAAGTGAGTTTTACTCCATTTTATGACTTTTATTATCACGGTTGTTAAGTGAATCACTACCATTGTTAAGTTAGTAACATGATTATTAAGTGACATTCCCCATTGACTTTGTTTGTCAGAAGGCCACAAAAGGTGATCACATGATCCCGGGACATTGCAACTGTCATAAATATAATCCAGTTGCCAAGTGGCCAAATTTTAATCACATGATCATGGAGGTGCAACGGTCTTGTGAAAAACGGTCATAAATCACTTTTTTCAGTGCTGTTGTAACTTTGAATGGTCACTAAATGAATGGCTGTAAGTCAAGGAGTACCTGTATGCTTTCCCTGATATTGTGCAATAACCATTTGAGCTTCTGGAAAATGTTATCTGTCCATAAGGAATCCACAGATAATTGTATTGCAGAGGAAGAATGGATATTTCAATTAAATTTAATACTGAAATAACTTCAGGCATGCTTGCTATGTGTATCCTGACAATCCCCAGGGGACCAGAGCTGGAGGCAGCAGAAAGCAGCAAGAAAAAGAGAGAGAGAGAGAGAGGGAGAAAAAAAATGTCTCATAGATTGAGTGTGTTGCAAGAGATGATCCCCATAGCAAGCAACCCTCAAGTGACTCCCCTCCCTAGCACTGGTTTACAATACATATACATATGCATATGCACATACACACACACACACACACACACACACACACACAAACATATATAAATCTGTACAAACTGTTTTGTGCTGTATACCCTTCTTCTATACCAAGGAATAGTACTTTATAAAAATGTATCTACCTTTCTATGATTAAGGGATGTTATCAGTTCTCAAATTGTAATTTGGCAAGCTGATGGAGGTCATAATTTCCTGACCACAACACACAACTAACAATTAAATAAGGTGAAGTAGCAGCTTGTACATTTTGCTTTTTGTTTCTTTTTCCTTTCCTTTCTGAATGAACAGAAAAATTGAGAAGTGAGGAAGCCCATAACCCAGTGGTGGCGAACCTATGGCACGGGTGCCAGAGGTGGCACTCAGAGCCCTCTCTGTGGGCACGTGCACCATCGCCCCAGTCCTAGGCCTTCAGCTGGGTTTTATAAAACCTTTTCGCTTTAGGCCTCCGCCGTGTACAAAAAAAAAAAGGTTCAATCAATCAATCAATTTCAACTTCTCAGGGGAAAAAAAGATCTTGCAAAGTTGGAATTGATTGATTGAATTTTTTAGTCCCACCCAGTCTGCCGTTAGCACGGCAGCCATACCCACCCAATGGGCACGCCCAGCCAATGGGCCACACCCACCCGGCACCCGACGATGCATAAGTGGGTTTTGGGTTGCAGTTTGGGCACTCGGTCTCTAAAAGGTTCGCCATCACTGCCATAACCTATTGGCAGAATCATAGGACCTTAAATAGACAGAGGTACAGTATGTCTTCAAGATGTTAGTTTTCAAGCATATCTCTTTTGAGATAGGAACACATTTTAAATCACTTTCCTTGTTGATGGGTTAGGCGAGACAAAGTGCTCCTTAGAACTGGTACAGGTAGTCCTCGACTTACGAGTACAACTGATCCCAAAATTTCTGTTGCTAAGTTAGACAGTTGTTGTGAATTTTGCCCCATTTGACGACTTCTCTTGCCACAGTTGTTAAGTGAATCACTGCAATTGTTAAGTTAGTAACACGGTTGTTAAGTGAATCTGGCTTCCCCATGGAGTTTGCTTGGCCGAAGGTTGCAAACGGGGATCACATGACCCCAGGACACTGCAACCGTCATAAATACAAGCCAATTGCCAGCATCCAAATTTTGATCAGGTGACCACGAGGATGCTGCAACAGTCCTAAGTGTGAAAAATGATAAGTCACTTTTTTCAGTGCCATTGTAACTTTGAACGATCACTAAATGAACTCTTGTAAGTCGAGGATTACCTGTACTTGAGGTTCCAGCCATCACAGGGCCTTGTGGTCATGAAATTGTGAGTTGGGCACTTGATCACCAGCTCTTGTTTATGACAGTTACAGTATCCCACAGTCACATGATCACTGTTTGCAACTTTCTCTGCTGGCATCCCACAAGCAAAGCCATTGGGAAAGCCAGCAGGGAAAGTTGCAAGTCACTCTGGTAAGTCCCCCTGGTCTTCCTGTGATTGCACCCTGCCGTCGAGGCCCTGACCTTCCTGCATTCACCCCCTACCATGACATCCATCCCCCGGCTTTGCTGCACTTGTATGCAGCCTGGACCCAGGTCTCCCAATCCCCAACCTCACCCAACTCACATGTAGCCTGCACTGGCCCTCCTGTGGCAACCCCCCTGCTCCTTACCAGAGACTCATGCTGCTTCCTGCTTAATGACATGCACATCTTGGGATTACGATGGCAACTGGGACTGTTAAGATTGTTGTTGCTAAGTGATATGGTCACGTGATGTCACATTTTCCGACTGCATTGCTTAGTGTTGGCAATCCCTGTCCCAATCACTATCAAAACGAGAGAATTAGCTGTATGTATTGCAGCCTGCTATAAAGGGCTCTACAGTTTCATATTAACCAATGAAATTTGACTGTTGTACATTTCTAATCACCATTTCTGATCACCAAAGGCCATTTCTAATCACCAAAGGTCTTCAGTAATGTTCCCTTCAGAGGCTATGGTCCAGAAGAAATTAACAAGGGAAAAACTGTTGAATTAAGCAAAATAGGTTAAAAAAATGTAGGAAAAAGTAACTCAAATAAATAATATTCTGAATTTCTATGAATAGCATTTCTTTAATATAATTTGTAATAATATCACTCCTCAGCTTGCATAAAGCACTGCAGTGTATACTGATAGATTTTCTGCATGGTTACATAAGCCCATAAAAAATATGTAAATGATTCAAGAAGATACCCTGGCAGTTTTCATGAAGTCTCTTACTATCTGAAAACCCAGAAAGATTCCTGCTGGCAAGACAGTATCACTTTTAATGCTTCATTAAAATAGCTCTTCTGAACATTTTACAGGAAGAAGCTCACAGGCACAGACTTTTTTTTTTAAAAAGGTTTTGTGCTAATTTCAATTGTAACTTTCATGCTTATATTTTGAAAATGGTTTAATGTAATTTCCCAGACCAATATTTCTACTTTTTCTCCTTTGATATGAAGTTATACGCACATATTAAAAAAACAAACAAATGATTAAAGAGGGAAGATAATGCTTCATGAAAACAGAATATATCAATTTTTCAATGTAATGCAAAATTTAAATGTCTTTTTTTCAAGAAACAGTGATAAGTCTTCTAAGGTCGAATGAGAGTCTTGAAAATTCATGTGATATGCTTTTTGCTGAGAGGAATAGGGCATACCAGCTGGTGCTCACTATTAATTTAAATTTAAATCACAAGGGCACAACCTGTATTCACCCTCCTCACTCCCCTCCAAAAAACACTTTAATAACTTCTAATATTATGTAAAAAAAATAGCAAACCTACTGCAAACAACCAAGTTAATGATATTAATCATAATCAAATGTAAATTAAATCAAAATTGGTTTTTCCCTGGTTCTATTTACTTTGTCCTGTTCCTACCTACTTTTTAAATAAACCCCCACATCAAATTGTGACCAATCTGAATATGGTCACTGGTTTAAAAACTATTATAAACTCCTGTTTTAAAATATATACGTATTATATTTTCCCATAAAATCACGCCTCACATTTGCCTTTTCCAACAGTCCACATAATGAGGGTTACTGTATATTTTTGGAAAGGTACAGCATTGTGTATTCCTCTTACATTATTTTTTTGTGCACACTGAATATAATGCATAGTAGCCTTAACTTTAATCTGCAGTAATTTGGCAGGAGAAAAGAGGCAACCCAAATAAATAAATATTCTTCTAATAAATATTCTATAAAAAGTACCTCTTTTTTATGAGTAATTAATTCATTGTGTTTGTGTTCCGATTTACAAATTTTGCACGGTATGGAGAAAATGCTAGGAAGATTTTTTTTCCTTCCCTGTTGTAATATTACAATGCAAAGTCAGCCAATAAATTCCATGCTAGGAAAGTAAAGTTGGAAGAAAAGGATTTCACACAAAACTGCTAACGAATGAAACCTGTTGCAAAAAAAATTGTGTTCATTAAGAGATTTTCAAAGGTTAAAATACAATTCACCAACAATAAGATGGCTTACAGCAGTGATGGCGAACCTTTTAGAGACTGAGTGCCCAAGCTGCAACCCAAAACCCACTTATGCATCGTTGGGTGCCGGGTGGGTGTGGCCCATTGGGTGGGCGTGGCCCATTGTGTGGCTGTGGCTGCGGTGGTAACGGCAGACTGAGTGGGACTAAAAAGTTCAATCAATCAATTCCAACTTTGCAAGATCTTTTTTTTTCCGCGAGAAGTTGAAATTGATTGATTGAACCTTTTTTTTTTTTGCACACGGCGGCGGATGCCTAAAGCAAAAAGGTTTCATAAAACCCAGCTGAAGGCCTAGGACTGGGGTGACGGCGCACGTGCCCACAGAGAGGGCTCTGGGTGCCGCCTCTGGCACCCATGCCATAGGTTCGCCACTACTGGCTTACAGCATACATTCCTTGAAATATGAGGAAAATGTTCCTTGTTCCTGACTCCCATAACATTAGGACCCACCAAGTCCCAGTTTGGTCCAAAACAGCAGGGCTACTTTTTTTTTTTACAGTGAAGAATCCTTTCAAAATCTAATGAAAATCACCAAGAGAAAATGTTCTTACAATAGCTGCTAAAGTGTATTCCGGCGCACAAAGACATCACTTTGCCAAAAAAAGAACAGTGGTTGAATATTTTAAGATAGTAAACTTAAAAGAGATTCTTAACTCTATTCTCTAACAGAAACCAGCTCATTTAACCCTGAATGAAAGGTCATACCCAATGTAAAGGAAGACAACAATCTTGTACACCTAATTCATTTTCTTCTGCAAATCCTCACAAAGCCAACTTCCGCTTCTTTTGTTATTCTGGTCTTCACAACACAATGCTAGGCAATAATTATTTCTCATGGTTCATCCATGAGTACTACAAAACCAGATGATTTTCCACTGACCAAGATTATTTTATGAGAACATTTAGAGCTTGCATATCTAGAATTTCTGCGTAGGAAACAGTATGCGTGAGTATATATATGGCAATGCAAACAACACATCTATTCTTCTCATATGCATGGGGGACATACTATAAAAGCAAACAGGTTCCATTAAGGCCAATTTGAAAATCCATTTAAGTTTTGTTTAGTTTTTTTTTATCTATTGAAACTGAAATGGTAGGTAAAGAAGTTGGCTTACTGAAATACTGTTTGGCAAATACTGTTTTCATAGAGAGCTCTGCAGGAAAACAGAATTACTGCTTTTGTCAGATAAGCACACATTTCATATTTGCAATATGGCGAGCCAGATTTTTATAACTAAATCCTGAGAAAAATATGAAGAACTGTTGATTTGAAACATTCTTTCCCAATGAAAACACAAAATGGATTTTTTTAAATACAGAATCCAGTGCATATATATTCATTTCTACTCAACAAGGTATGTCTTGATATAGATTTTTTTTCTGCCTGGATCCCTAGTTAGTAGACTGCACAGTTAGGATAGTTTCAGGCTTTTATGTTTCAGGTCTACTCTATGAAACTTCATTTTTTTCATATTGCATTTGATACTCATATTAAGATCTCCTGATTAACAAATAAATTAAAACATAAGCTTTAAATCTCCTTGAGCTTAGTCTGTAAGAAGTCAGTGTTTAGTTTCAAGACATTATACCTTACAATTATTCTATCCGGGGGTTTTATTGGTAATATGGTAATAATGTCTTTAAGTTATAACTGAGCTATCAATAAGTACAATAAATAATGTTGAAATATTGATTATAATATTTGCCCTCTCTTCTAGTAATAGCTGTATGTAATGTTATTCAGTTTCATGTAATGTCTGATGTCAGACTTCCTTTCTTATATGCTTGCTTTCCAAGAGAGGAACAGTACCATATAGATAACCCTAAACTTATGATCAGCAATCATGAAAAGCTGCAACAGCACTGAACAAAGGGACTTATACCTGATCCCTAAAATTATACTTCTTGCAGTGCCCGTGTCACATGATCAAAATTCGGTTACTGGGCATCCTACTCACACTTATGACCACAACGGCACTTGAACTGCTCCACCCCCTATTTCTCCTGCATCTATGCCCTGTTGGGCCCCTGCATTCCACAACCCGTCGCCCTACAGCTGACCTTCACCGTCTTCTTGCTCTGCTCCCATTATTGATCACGCATGCCCAGCCAAAAAGAGGGAGACGGGTGGGAGGAATTGGAGGCTCAGGGCTGGGAAGGACCAAGCCCGGAATTTATGAATTGGCTAACATTTTATGGAATGTGCTTAATGACAGGGAAGTGGTGGGATTGCCATCACTAAAAGTTTTGATCATATGATGTTGTACTTTATGACTGCATGAATTAAGAGACCGAAATTCTGGCCCCAATTATAGTTGTAATATGAGGACTACCTATATCTATTAAGAATGTACATATATTCTAGATGTAATGTTTATTACAATGTTATTCATCTCTTGAATATTAGAAGTTAGCATTTCTGAAATAACTGAAATACCTCTCATTTGTTTTCAGTATTTCACAAAGCTGGTTCCAGATGAAAGTTCTACAAAACATATTTAGGGACAAGGAACAAAACAATTTCAGGTACAATGTGAGTGGGCTGGAATGACAGCTGCAAATACACTGGGGGTCTGTTGTATGTCATCACTCTGTGAGGGGAAATGTCAGCACTATGCATGATCTTGCAGATGCACCAATTACATAGTATAACTATGTAGCTTTCTGAAAATGTTTTAACATTTTTTTCTACTTTGAAATTGTTTTGAGTATGTACTAATATATCTTTATTAGAAAGATAGTGTTTTATGCTGCAGATATAAAAGTCCAACGTTTAATTTACCTGCTGCATGGGTTAAATAGAGTAACCATTACATCTGCTTGAAGACTAGCATCCAAGAAACAGTTTTTATTCAATAATTTGAAACTTGTCAAAAAAGAAAGATTTTTCACTTTCTTCATACTGATAGCCTGCCTATCACAGACTATTTAACATTCCTTTATTGCAGACATGATTTTCCCTCACTACTGAATTTGAATGTAATGTATTGCTTGTTTGAGGTATGCTTGTTGGAACTGACTGAAATTTAATTTATGAATGTTTTGCTGTAGCCTTCCCAATATGACGATGAGAAAAAGTTGCACTGAATCATCTACTTGTTTCATAGAAGAACATGCATCTCCTTGGCTTATTAGGTCTGCATCTTCTCTTCCAAGGCTTTATGTTTCAGGGTGTGAATATGGACAAAGCGAGGCAGACGGCAGGAGTACAACTTTAAACAGTTAAACCACTACTCAGTGCCCTGATGCACAATACCACAAAGACTTTTGTTTCTCCCCAATACTGTTCTGAAGTCTGCAAGTAGATTCTTGACTGACCAAGAGCAAGTCATAATTTTCTCTCACAGTAAACTGAGTTTTGCTGTGTGGTTTTTTTTTTTTTTTCACAGCTTGGCATGTAATGAGGCATTGTGAACTCTTACGCTGCTGTAATGAATGCCTAGATGACAATACTGGAAATAAAAACCTCACAACATGGCTTGAAGTATTTAAAGCAACTGCTTTTTCTTTGCTCCTATTTTACACATGTTTTCTTTCTCCAGGCGTTTAGAACACTCTCCTGTTTCAGATGCTATTATTAAACCCTGCAATAATGGTTTGAACAAGTCTTAATGTGCAGATAGGCCCACTCTGTATAGAAAAAAAAAGAATTTCCACCACTACCACAACTTCAGATATTGTTTTTCGAACAAATGTGTAATTTGCCACTCTGGCTCATCCATGAACAGCAATTGCAACTGAAATGTAGCAATCTGTTGAAGACTGAAACTGGAAAGGGAAAATAAGAGCCTGAGAGGCTATTATCAAAATATGGTCCATGTGCCCTTCACATCCCAAACCAATAAATTAACAATAACCTCATTAATATGTAAAAGCAGAAAAAGAGATGAAGACTCAAACTGCTAGGCTACTATAAATAGGGGACTTGACAACTTGATTCTGCATTGGCTGATCTTTATTATTAAGGATTCTGTATCTGTAATAACATCCATCTGAGCCTTGTCCTGGACTGTTGCATTTTTTTTTTCAGGCCAAGGAACTGGAAAGAATATACCAGTGATGGCAAACCTTTTAGAGACCGAGTGCCCAAACTGCAACCCAAAACCCATTTATGCATCGTCCGGTGCCGGGTGGGCGTGGCCATTGGCTGGGTGTGGCCCACTGGGTGAGTGTGGCCCACTGGGTGGGCGTGGCTGCGGTGGTAACGGCAGACTGGGTGGGACTAAAAAGTTCAATCAATCAATTCCAACTTTGCAAGATCTTTTTTTTTTCCCCTCGAGGTTGAAATTGACTGATTGATTCAACCTTTTTTTTTTTTTTTGCACACGGCGGTGGAGACCTAAAGCGAAAAGGTTTTATAAAACCCAGCTGAAGGCCTAGGACTGGGGCGACAGTGCCCGTGCCCACAGAGAGGGCTCTGTGTGCCGCCTCTGGCACCCGTGCCATAGGTTCGCCACCACTGGAATATACACATATAAATTGAAAGAACTCCTTCTGCTAACATCAGGTGAGATCTCTGAAATAGTTTTTTTAGGCTGAGGAACAAATTGGGAGTGGTGTAAAAAGCATCAAGTAATGGAATTTGACAGCTTTCTGAGAAGCTGTTCCTTCTCTCTCTCTCTCTCTCTCTCTCTCTCTCTCTCTCTCTCTCTGTGTGTGTGTGTGTGTGTGTGTGTGTGTGTGTGTGTGTGCGTGCACAGCTGTGCATGAACATGCAGAAAGGAGAAGATTGGATCTCTATTTTAAGTGTTTTGTGTTAAGAGTTATGCGCAAAGCCTTGGAAGTATATGCTTTGCAGCACAGAAGAGCATTTTCAAGTTGCTCCTTTTTCAAATGTTAAAGCAACTGTACTATTTACAAAGCTTGCTTAATGCTTCACAAATCACTCCTAGTTGCCTCCACATGTGATTGACACTTCACTATACCCATCCTCAATGACAATAAGAAATTCATCAAGGAGTACTAATGAATATTTCAGGCTTATAATATGTAGCCAGCAGGGAGAATTGTCACAGATGACACTAACTCATAACATGCAGAGCTTTTATTTATGCAAGGGAGGTAACAGAATATATATTTAAATTATCAGATGTTTTACCTCTGTCATGCATGTTTGCACCACGTAATACATATCCCACACAATATGCATTACGACTGCATTTGAATATTCTCTATAATTCTGGTTGCTATACTTTGAAAAGGTACTATGGAATTAGGGAAAGTTCATAAAATGAGCTTTGGTATACTACGGGAATAGTTATAATGTTTGGGAAAATTTAGCTTAAAAAGGGGTGAAAAAGAGAGACCAGAGGTTGTTATTTGTTGCTTACTTCAGGAACAACCGCTATTCAAGGATGAGTCAGAGAGGGACAAACTATAGTTCTGCCATAAAGGCAGGAAGGATTTCTACCTGGAGTAAGATATGACGACATTGTTATCATTGTAACCAAATGAAATAGAAGACAGTTATATTTTAGATAACTGAGTCGGAAAAGCAAACTATTATCCTAGCTAAGAACTATTTATACGTGAAATACCCTCCCTTATAGCACATAGCTCAATTCTAATTAGAGTTGCAAGTAAACATGTCATTACTTGTCACTATTTCACAAGACAGAGAGATTGAAAATTTGATATTTTTAGACTAAACTATGCTATTAACTGACACTGTGATCTTCACTGAAGATTGGAAAAATAATATTGCTGTATTTTAAATCAGTAAAAAGTTTTCTAGCAAATGTTTCTTAAAACTGTTTAGCTGATCCGTGAAGAGAAGTATATTCAATGGCTCTGGTTATATTTGCCAATGGCAAAGAAGCTAGTATTAGGAAGGTGAAAATTCCCCAAATAGTATTTATTATATGATCAGGAAAATTGGTAAGATATTTTTATATCTGAGTAAACTTTGGTCAAGCTTTTCTTTCCTTTTCAGACAGAAATGGGTCCATTGCTTTTTCTTTATATACAAATTATGCAATTATGGACACTAAAGGCAAGCTTTGAACACTGGAGTATTTTTCAAATGTTAGGCTAAAAGTATTGTCAAAGGAATTAATACAAAAAAACCATCAGAATGCGGTTATGATTAAAGTGTTTCAGTTACTGATTACAATGTTTTGTTTAACTCCAGTAAATTTAACACTAAATAGACAGAGGTACCTGGGATAGGTATACAACCAATTCAGGAAGTATAGTAGCCTTGCCTTCTTGTCTGTTTAATACAACTCTGTTTTTTTAAACATATTTATCAACAAGAATAAATACTAAAAAAGAAAAACAGAAAAAGGAACATCCAACACTTAACAATGAAAAAAAGAAAAAAAATTGTGTACCAAAAAAAGGGAAAAGCAACAAACCTAAATGTCAAATATATCTAACATTGACCATAAAGAACGCACACTGGCTGGATGCTGAAAAATAAAAAATAAAAAAATAAAAGGTTCTCCTCCCCTTACATAACAGATCTATAGTTATAAACTTTCCTCTCCTTATTTAACAAAAATACTAGGTTAAATAAACAAATATTCCAGATGAGAGAATCTATCTAATAATTAAATCAACCCAACATCTAATCATAAATACATAATATATATGTAAAAAAGAAAAAAAAAACAGTCCACAGGTTAGCCCAAACGTTACACTAATTTTCAAATCCGTTAACTATCTGTTATTGTATTTAACACATGGAAAGTTCACCAACGGCTTTCAGTCTCTTATAAAGCTGTCTAGTATATTGTCTTTAATCAAAGCAGTTTAATTTTGTCATCTCTGCTGTGTAAAAATTAATACAACTCTGTTTTTCATTTTATAAAATAGAATAGTCTCCTCTTCAGCAATAAGAATGAGACAAAAGGTTGTTAAGATTTATTTTAATGAGTACGAACACATACTGTAGTGGTTTTGTAAAGCAAAATCTACACTTTTATGAATTTTGTAATAGAGTCAACAACTTTATAACATGTATATTTAGGAAAGATTTTTGTAATAGCCTTTTATGGAGAGTTTCCTGGAAAATTCAATTGTTAAGAAACTGAGAACAAAAATGGCATAGTGCCTGGTTACTTGAGGAACATTGTGTCTCCCATAATACTTGCATGGCCAGTTCAATATGGCGGTGTGCTCCGGGTTCCCTCAATTAAACCATACCATCTGCCTGGACCTCAGAAGTGGATCTCTGTAATAATATTCCCCCTGAGATTTGAACAGCCCCTACCCTAGTGATATTTTGAAGTGCCTTGAACTTGAAGATGCATATTCATCAGGCCAAGCCCACAACCATGTTAAGGTAGTACCTCGCTGGGGGATTATTAGAGAAACATTTGTCAAACTGTATAGTGAACATACATGCAATTTAATTTTTGAATCTGAAAATCTAAGAACTAAATGAAATCAACATGGACGAATATGTCATTCTCCACAGCCACCATAGATCAATCAACACAAATACTGCATATTGAATCTTTGTGTTAGACAAGGCAGTTTAATTATTCGAACTGGGAAGGAAGGGTTTTGGAGATACCTTGTCCTATAATACAGCAGTCCCAAACCTTTCCAGCTCTGTGGACTGCTGGCGGTGGTGGGGAGTGAGGACAGTTTCACGTGCATGCGCACCGCTTGTGCAAATGCAGCTTTGCAGACTCACTCAATGCTTGCACGGCCCAGTTCCCAATGGGCCATAGTCCGGTACTGGGCCGCAGACTAGAAGTTGGGGACACCTGCTATAATAAACCTTTTAAAATCGACAGTTCATTTTAAATGTTATAAAACACTTGAAAATTTCACTGAGAAGATAGGAATATACAATATTTTCTTAAATAAACTTAAATAAACTTATAATGTGCATACTGGATTTCAATGTGTGGCACTTTATTGAACACTTCTTCCTACATTATTCCCTGATCTTACTATAGCACAGATCCAGAGCATTATGGTAAAGCTGTTTATTATTTATTAGCCGGAAGCAAATCAGAGATTATATATATTGTGTCATCTCTGGCTGTCAAGACACTTGCTGAAGTAATTATCAGGATGTATGAAAGCAGATATCATGAGCTTCAAGATGGATTTATATTTGTTACTATAGTAGCAGCAGTAAACAATAAAAAAGGAGCACTGCAAGTACATATACTGGAGTTCATATAAAATAAATAAAATAGTTATAGCATATTTTTGTGTTTTAATAATTAGTGCAGTACAGGGTCATTTTTTATTTAGTTTCATGATTTTCACTTTTGAAAGCTGTTTTATAAAATATGCCATTTGGTCTTTTCAATTTTTACAGAATGCTACATGTATACTGTAGGATCTTGGGCAAAAGGTCATTAAAGCAGAAGATACAGTTTTAAAAACCTATGTTGAGATTTCTCCTTTCAGATACGCATTTTTGTTCATTATAAAAAAGCAAGAGATTCTCTATGTTATTATCATGGTCTTGGCTACTTTTTGGATTGGTCAATTTCATGGCAGCATGTTGACAGACTCTCAATAGAAAGATTCCCCTTTCTTCTTTAGAATAGCAGTCCCCATCCTTTCCAGCTTTGCGGATTGGCGGCAGTGGGGGGGGGGGAGGAGAGGAGATGGTTTCGTGTGCATGCCACTTGCACAAATGCAGCTGTGTGCATGCATGTTTGCCCACCGCTTTTGTGGCCTGGTTCCCAGCAGGTCGTGACCTGGCGGTGGGCCAAGGCCGGGGTTAGGGAACCCCCCCTCTGGAATGGAATAAAAATTCTGATTTCTCCTTCTGTCTTCTTACCAGCCACTTGGGGGCTGTCTAATTTTATTTTTCTTCCACTCTGTTTCTTGGAGACTGCCTGGGCAAATCCCTGCAGTTTTCTTGGCAGGGTTTTTCAGAAGTGGTTAGCAATTGCCTCCTTCCCAGGGCTGAGGATACGTGACTGGCCCAAGGTCACCCAGTTGGCATTGTGCCTAAGGCGGAACTAGAACTCACAATCTAGCCTGATGCTCAACCAGTAATCTGGTTATTTGAAACTTCTTTCCTTCTTTAAACAGTTCTAAATTCTGAAACCTTTAAAATGTTATAGAAGCAACTCAAAAGACAAACATTACTCAGGGGTATGCATTTTGGGGGAAAGCAGACATAATTTGGAGACAAAGCTGATATGGGAAGAGCCAGTGCATCATATGCAGTGCCTGGAGCTTTTCTCACTTAAGAGATTGGAGTGATTTCCGACAGAACTTCTGAGTTCGTTCACTTGAGTACAATCCATAAATGGCATTACATTCTGCTGCTAACACTTAAAACACACTAAAGTTTAAAAATTAAGTAAATAGCATCAACCCAAACCATTTTCACCAGTTCTTTGTAGTATTGTAAAAAGGAAGGAGGGAAAATGTTGCTTCTAAAACTCCCACAGCATCTTAGCATGAAGTTAACAACAATTTGTTTCATATAAAGGGAATGTAGAACTGCTTATATTTCCTTGCCAGCTATTTTTGTTCAACAAGACTAAAACAGATTTCATACAGCTCCCAGACAAGTGGGAGGGGACCGCAATCTCACAGTTGAGTGCCTCAATAATAATGTGCCAAAGAAATGTTACTGCAGTTCCTACTTGTGGAAGATACACTGGTTCTAATGGTGCCAATAAGCTAAAAGAAACTGCTTCACCTAGTGTGTACAGGTAACCACAAATATGAAGGTTTACCTAACCTGAAAAAATGACGCAAGTGCCCCCATTTGTGCCCATCACAATGTGTGTAAAAAAAGCACCAGCTTATGTCATGATGCATTCAATAAATCAGTCATAAATTACTCAGTATATCCCTTTTGTACATGAATTAGAAATGAATAATGTCACATTCATTTGCATTTCTAATTTAATAGATGAAGAAAAAAACTGACGCAATCACTAAATTTCTGTAACAGAAATCCAAGAAGCTACTGCACGTAGAATATGGAATAGGATCCAATTTGTTAACATTTCCCTTTTTTCATTCTTTTAACTTTTGCCTGTTTTAGAAAGAGCTATAACAACAGAACAATAGGCCCATTCTTTTCCTACAACTTTGGCAGTGTGTCAATCTGGTTTTCATATGGTTTTTTTAAACAGTCCGTCCAGCAGTAATTGATCACTTTGTTTTCCTTTGACATTCCTAAAAAGCAAACACAATAGCAGGAAGAAACAAAGAAGGAAGACCTATGAAAACAAGGAGTGAGGTGTAGCACTGGACTGGCAAGATTTTATCGAATACTTATGCTACTATTTTTTATTTCTCTATGATTCATTTATTTCCACAATGTTAATTAACTGAAACCTCTTCAGAGATGCCTATGTTTTGCCCTTTTATTTTCCTTTGGGAAACTCTGACAGTATCCCAGGTATTAGTTATCTCAGTATTTAACAAAACAGTGCCCTAGCAATTCTCTGAAAACTGATACAGTATCTGGTTCTTCGTTTCTTATCATGAAATGCATTCAATTATTCCAGCCAAGAAACAAACTTACATAGGAATCATTATTTGGCCATAAACACTGGGTAAACATTGGGTAAATGGGTCTTTGCTGCCAGTTTATGATCTGAGGCAAAGGATCAAAGAACTGTAGGTAAGGACATGTGGAATAGTTTAAAACAAAGTATTAAGTTTGTCAAAAATTCTGCTTCAAGTATGGAACAAAATGTAATTTGTGTTCTACACTTTTCCAATTGATGGAACGGTGGTGTGCTCTGGTCTCTGAAGTTTCCTAGTTGTTGCTGTTGGCTTAGGGTAGGTGATATGATAAAGGGAAGTGTAATGCTGGAATAAAGTATAGGTAATTCTCGACTTAGGACCACAATTGAGCTCAACATTTCTGTTGCTAACAAATTTCATTTAAGTGAATTTTGCCCCATTTTATGCCCTTTCTTGCCACAATTGTTAAGCGAATCACTGCAGTTGTTAAGTTAGTAACATGGTTGTTAAGTGAATCTGGCTTCTCCTTCGACTTTGCTTGTCAAAAGATTGCAAAAGGTGACCATATAACACTGGGACACCTGCACCCATCATAAATATGAGTCAGTTGCCAATTTTGATCACATAACCATGGGATACTGCAATGGTTATAAGTGTGAAAACAAGTCACTTTTTTCAATACTGTTGTCTCTTTGAACGGTCACTAAACGAGGTGTTGTAAGTTGAGGACTGCCTGTAGTATGCATTTAAAAAGCAAATGGGTCAGTAAGATTTATTTCTATTACAGAGAAAGAGGACCATAACTGTGGGAGGAACTAGATTTTAACTGAATGCTAGGTATTTTTACAGACAGCAGAGTGCAGCCAAGTATCAAAGTGCTTCAGGTCTTGAAGACTTACGTTTTGCTGCCTGAAACCCTAGGACAGGGGTAGGCAACCTTGGCTCTTTTATGACTCATGGACTTCAACTCCCTCGAGTCATAAAAGAGCCAAGGTTGCCTACACCTGCCCTAGGACAACAAAGGGAAGGACACTAAGCATCTTTTGATCTTGGGGAAGCTTAAGCACTTGCTTAGATGTCCCCCAAGTATTCTTCCTACTTCTGGCAGCAGTAAGCCATGGACTGGTAGCTAGGTAACAGCTTTTAAGCAGAGCAAGGTGCCAATAGTGATTTAAGCAATTGTTCAAAGACAAGATGATGGTGCTGAATGATCAGGACCAAGGTCATTCCAAGGTTGCTACAAGTGCGCATATGGAAATTATTGTAAAATTACTGGTTATTTTCACCGCAGAAAGATGCTACATCAGCATCGAGCCAAGCTCAACTTACACCGACAGTTTATTCTTTAGGATGTCCTCTAAGATGGAACCAAATCTATCTATTGTTCAAATGATTCTTTGCAAAGCAGTAGCTTTGTGCGATGTGGCAAGGCATTCACTCAAGAAAAGGACATAGGTGGCATTTCAGAGGTGGAGATGAGATGCCCGGTAGATATTGAACTTCCAAGAGGACTAATAGCCAGAGTCCTGGGTCTGACATGGAATTCTCCTCAGGGCTAGCATGGCAGCCTCTTCTGGGGGCACTACCAAGGCAAATAAAGATCCAGCCTGCTAGTTTGATCACTATTTAGATTGGATTGACACAATTATCTAAAGCCCAAATGGTACCACTGTAATTTATGCAATGGACAAATGCTTTCATAGCTTCAAACCAAGCAAGAGTTTAACCAAACATAATTTAGTATAAAGTGCATTCCTTTTCCCTTTATAGCATAGCTTTTCAGGCATAAAACGGCACTATTTAATATTATTCTTAGAACAGTCTAGATTTACTGAAACAAGTTTCTAGAGTCCATTGTAGTTGGGTAGCCAATAAATTTACATAAATATAAAACAAGTATCTGTAAACCATATTTAATTGTTCTGGCTTGTTTCAAAAACCTAGAAATAAAATTAACCACAATAACCAATTGACAGTAAAACAGATCCCTGTAATATCTTTATACGAGGGCAATTTGGAAATAAACCTGTTTGGTTATCAATGACAGACACTCCCAGATACAGAACTTTTATTATACACATTAGAAAACTACAATATTACATTACTTTTTGACATAATCACCATTCAAATTGAGGCCCTTGTCATAATGTCTTACAAGGTTTGAAATTCCTTAGTAGTAGTTGCTCGGCACCAAATCTGGGCTATTGGTGGGAGTGATTAAAAACATCCCAACGGAACTGCTTCAAAAAATCTTGGGTGTGCGGGCGAGGATTTATCATGAACCAACACCACACCGGAAGTCAGCATGCCCTGACGCTTGTTATGGATGGCTCATCTGTGTTTTCGTAACGTTTCACAGTAGACTTCTGAATTGATGGTCGAACCACGCTCCATGAACTTCACTAGCAATACTCCTTTGGCATCTTCACATTTGGCGGGATTTTCTATGGCACCACTTCCGGTGTGGTGTTGGTTCACTATAATGCTCGCCGCACACCACTAGACATACACAAGAACTTTTGAAGCAGTTCCATTGGGACGTTTTTGATCACCCTCCTTATAGTCCAAATTTGGCACCAAGCGACAACTACTAAGGAATTTCACCCTTTATAAGACATTATGACAAGTGCTTCAATTTGAATGGCGATTATGTCAAAAAGTAATGTAATTTTGTAGTTTTCTAATGTGTATAATAAAAGTTCTGTACCTGCGAGTGTCTGTCATTGAAAACCAAAAGGAGGTTTATTTCTGAATTGCCCTCGTAGTTACACTGAAAGCAGGAAGCCATGAATCCAAGGTTCACCCACACGTTAGAGAACTATGCAAAATTCTTCAAATTTGGAATATTCCCAAATAGTTCCAGAATGATGCAAGCAGAAATCTCATTTTGAACTCAAAGCAATAATTCTGGGCATGACACATTTTGAATTTGAAATGTTTTTAGTATTTAAGCCATTATGTCTGAACGAATTCAGTGGATCATCCAGTGAGTGATGCTATTGACCACTTTTGAATCTTGGTTTTCAGTGTACCAGTTTAGCCACTATATTGGCTCTTATTATATGATACATATATAAATATATGTTATTTTATTTTGATAACTTGCTGCTTTAGTTAAAAAACAAACAGAAAAATATCTACCCAAAACAATTTGGTTGCCAATTACAGATTGCTAACTACAGTGACAATCTGCATGTCTGTGTATGTGTATAAGGAGGAAGCGCCAAGAAAATTTATAAACAAACATTTTTAACCAACCATTCTTTTGTTAGAGTGAAGGAAAGAATCTGTTCTTTTAGCATAAAATTTCAAGAAGAGTAGAAGCTTTTTGAGATAGATAAACCATGATTATGAAGAAAAATACCTTTACCATACATATGTGTAAGCCTCAGTGTTTGAATTCTATTCTAAAAGGTCAGTTATATAAGACTAGAAATTACTGAAAATATTTAAGTTGTAAACATAGTTATCTTATTCACACATGCAGGACTGCAACTTCAAAGGATAAATAAATTACATATCAGAAAAAATGGAAAGACAATAGGATAGGATTAATAGAGATTAAGTATAATAAAAGCTACACTGACAAACACTTACAAAGTTTATATAAACTTCGAATATACCAAAGAGTTAACCATAGCTAGTTCACATCCTAGTGGTGCACCTGGATAGCGTGACAGCATGAACTAAACAAACTAGCAACTGCTGGCAGCCAGATTACTCTGTAGCTTTTCCTGGCTTTCAAAATACATGGCAATGAAAATGAAATAACATAGAACTTTTTAACGTTTATACTTTATTGGGTTCTACTAAACTAGTTGAAATGTTAATATATACTGCTAGTCTGTGTATGATGTGCCATACACTAACTAGATAAATAATAAATAGCTCAAGACAAGGGATTCTTAATAAATGGTACTTCTGTTTGAAAATAGCCATTTTTTCACAATTTTGAAGGGAGACCCTAAGTATGCAACTGCTCATTAAGGGTTAATTGGTCTAGGGCTGGCCCTAGTTTGTTTAACCTTGTTCATTTAACAATGTTATGAGTTTACCTTATTTGCCAAACCATAAAATATTATTTATACATTTTAATGGCTTTGCCTGATGTACAGGCCCAGCTATTAAGCTGGACTGTATTTTTTTTTTTTACTTGAACCAGTTACCTCTTTCAATAGAAAGGCAGATTCTACCTAAATGTTAAGGAGGAAATAAATTTCCTGAGTAATTCAGCAGTGAAACCAATTGCCTAGAGACAGTGGACATCCGTTCACTGATGAGTTAAAACAGAGGCTGGATAGTCATCTATCAGGATCATTTTAATTAAGATTTCTGCACTGAGGAGGAGGGTATAAGATTTATATCCTCCTCCTCAGTGCAGAAATCCTCATTAAAATGATCCTGATAGTTTATAATTCTCCCTAAAACTATTGATATTATAGCACTTGTAGCAAATCAAAATGAGCGTATTTCTTCTGTATTTTTTAACCCTTTTCTACAGACAGAACAAAGCAGAAGGAACTTGTGGGTCTCAAATTGAAGCCTCAAACTTATAAGAGCAAATCTCCACTTGCACCAGGCAGGACAAAGAGGTTTCAATACTTTTCAGTGCCAATGGTAGATGCAATATATGTTCACAGCAAGACAGCAGTTCAAGCTTCAATGTAATATTTGGGAAAGGAAAAGAGATAGGCGAATCTCTAGACCACCAAAATATTCACATACTGTATAATCAGAAATATAATAGGGAAAACTTGAAAGGAGTATAAAATTAAAGTGAATTATATTTAAAATTAACTTAGAACTATTTTCAGCATTTTTGATGTCTCATGAAGCCAGCAGATGTTATCTTTAAACAGAAGCAATTCTTCCATTTCTATATACTACACAGATACTACAATTTCACCTATGTGTTATTTCTAGTAATGACTCATAACCCCCTACACAATTCTAAAAACATATTTAGAATAGCATCACTTCACAAAATATTTTTAAAGAAGAGCTGACTAATTATTAACAGCAAACCCACTCATCTCCTTCTTAAACCTGAAGCAATCTGCAAACTTGTATTTAACTGCTAAAAAAAGGTTTTGTATAATCCGATCTAATGGTAAATACTAGCTGACTATTTTACCATTCTTGCTGAACAAGAAAACTATTGCCTAGCTTCAATTGAAAGAAGAAAAATTTCTAAGTACACAAAATATGTCTTTTCTAAACAAACTTCTAAAATAAAAGCATTGCCTCATGCCAATGGGTTGTCTAATTATAAATTACTATTAAATTGGCTTGCCTAGTAAATAACTAGTGTGGACAATTTTGAATGCTTAATAATTCACCTAGATATCTAATTAAATTAAGGACATGGCTTTTCCTCAAGAGAAAAAGGCAGGCTTTTCCTGTTTTGGTGACAATGACATATTTACCTTTCAAACAGCTACAATAACAGAATGTGTTATGTATACTTACAATTTTAATTACATTTGTTTCAATTAATAGCTGTCCCCCACTTTCTAAGTTTGGTGATGGAACCATGAAACCTATCTTTTTCTGGTTTAACCAGGTGAAAATGGTAAAATGATATTTCCTTTTTTCTTTTTTTATTTCAGTTCAAGTAATGTAAAGAAGCAAAAGAATGCCCTAATCACAGGTTACATTACGTTACATTTAGACTAATGTTTTGTGCAGACCATGTTTATCACTGAAATCAAAGAAAGGGTTGAGAGGTGGTAAGAGATTTTTAGGCTGGTTTCATTTTCCAATTGGCTTACACTCTATAGGAAAGAGAGGGTACTGAGCTGTTACCCAAGATACATTATCACTGAGCATGCATACAGAAATTAAACCACAGAGAAACAGACATCAGAAACCATAAAATTTAAGTAGTTACACAAATTGCAAAACTAATATTTTCTGATATTCTAGTTCAAACTTGTTGCCTATTCTTTAGAATGGCTCATTCAACAGGATGGCATTATAAAACTGGGCATCATCACCATATGAATGGTACCTCATTCTATGTTGAATCTGAGTAACCTTTCCTAATTTCCATACACCTGTTAAAGTGGGTAAAGGAAGTACATTTTCAATCAAGTGAGAGAGTGAATATGCATTTTTACTCACAACAATAACTGAGTCGAAGTTGCTGGCTTAATATCTTGGCTGACATTAAAACATGCTGACTGTTGAGCATTTTAATTTCATTATTTTTTTAAAAAAGCAACCAAATATCCCTCTCAAAATAACTTCTGAGAAAGACCTGTTTAAATTCAGATTCGAACAGTGAATATATGCAAATAGTATTCATCTATGAAAAGGTAAACCAGGTGTTTTAACAAAGGTTTAAAGCACTTAAGTTTCGGATGCAATTATAATATGGTCAATATTATATTTTGTTCAAGAAAACGTTTATTTATCATGAGGAGTCCTTGGTGCTCTCTGAGCTTGGTTGTTTTCTTGCAGGCATTTCATTACCAAAACTAGGTAATAATATCAGTGCCAATAAGGAGTGCTGTTTGCTGTCAATTTATATTCTGGTGGCTTGCCTTTAACTGTTAGTAGATGGGGAGTCTTAGAGATTCATTGATTGGTCTGTTTGCTGTTGGCTTCTTTGGCAGCTTCTTATTGGGATATTGTTTACTTGATTGTTGGTCTGATATTAACCTTGGAGTTAATCTATGCTGATCTGGGTGCTGATTGCTGGTGGAGGGATGCTTGGGTCTTTTTGTTCCTTTTTGGGCTGGGTGATAGCTTTTTTTGCATAGTCTATAGATGTTGTTAATGTCTATGTGTCTATTGATGGCTGATTTATCAGAGTGCCAGACTTCTAGAAATTCCCTGGCGTTTTTGGACTTGGCTTCATCTAGGATGGTCAGATTTTCCCAATCGAAACTATGGTAAAAAGGAACAAAAGGACCCAAGCACTGCCAAAAGGAAACAACCCAATCAAAGAATCTCTAAGACCACCTCCACCAACCACTGACAGGCAAGCTACTACAGGGGTAGGCAACCTTGGCTCTTTTATGACTTGTGGACTTCAACTCCCAGACTTCCTGAGCCAGCTATGCTGGCTCAGGAAGTCTGGGAGTTGAAGTCCACGAGTCATAAAAGAGCCAAGGTTGCCTACCCCTGTACTAGAATATAAGCTGACAGCAATCAGCACTCCTTACTAGAACTGATGATGTTATCTAGTTTGGGTAATGAAATGTCTGCAAGAAAACAACCAAGCTCAGAGAACACCCAGGAACCCGCATGTCAACCCTGAGCTACAAATATTCTCTTTTATTGGTAATATATATATATTACCATTTGAATGTAAGTGGGAGCTTGAAGAGTGTGGTGGATGGGTGTGAATGGGGAGCGCCCGACCGGCGGGGACAACAACCCGGCCAGCACCCCCTCACCGGATTGCGCACGGAAAGAGAACTCCGAAGTGCAAGAGGACGGCCCCCGATGGTGGATGAGAGAGGGAGGGGGGGATCTGAAGACAGATTCATAAGGCGTGACAGCAGTAGAAGGATGGAGGGGTGGAGCAATCAGCATAATGATATAAGGAGAGACGATCCAGCCAATACGGGCAAAAGAGGAAGGGGGGAGAGGTTGACCGCAGCTGGACCAAACCCCGCAGGACCAATGGGTTTGAGGAGAAGAACCCCAGACGCAGGATTAAGGATGTGGAGGGCAAAATTGATGGGAGGCAGGGGAAAGAACCCCCCGTTGCCCCTGACGAGGATACCCAAGGGCCATATGATGATAAACAGGGAAGGGAGGAAAAGGATTTACACGCGGGTAAAAAGAACGCACCCAGAGCGCAGGAGCGCAGACACCTGGGCCCGATCACACGGTCGTGTAGCCGGATGCAAGCACTTGGAGGCGGCATATAAGCCCTCCCCGAAACCGCCTTATCAACCCTGATGATGTCGAGAGAGCCCGACGAAAACTTGGTTGCCTATATTTTAATTGCTTTTAATCTTTTAATTGCTTTTAAATATTTTAAACTTTCTCTTGGTGATCGTGGTTATTTTGTTTCAACATGAATACACCCAAGAGTCGAATTTTTAGTTCTATTACTAGTCTCATATATATATATATATATATAATTCATATGTACTGTAGATACATGCATGCTTGTGTGTGTGTGTCCCCATAAATTGCTATCTTTCAGAAAGTAGTATTTACAATTCACAATTCACAATGTATATTATTGAATTTCTTTCTATTGTTTGGTAAATAGACTACAACTACTAAACCATATCAAAATCAAGCCCCTACCAAAATACTTAGAGCCCTTCATTCCCTTACTATTCAGTCCCTTAATAATTTTTGGTAAGGAAAAAAAAACCTATTTAGTAATCTAAAAAGTTAATGCATGGTCTATTGCAGACATGTCAAACACAAGGCCCTGGGGCCGGATGCAGCCCGCAAAGTGGTTTCATGTGGCCCACGAAGCCATTCTGGAAACAGTGAGGGAACGGCCCCTGCTGCCTTGGCCCTGGCCCAGGCCAGCCAGAAGCCAATGTACAATTTTGTGGTGGCCATCTTGGCACTTGCCCCGGTGGACCATGTGTTGGCACTTGCCCCGGTCCCACCCCCTTCTGCCAGAGACCCTCAGATCTGTCCCACTCCTGCCCAGGCCCCCACAGGCACCCTTGACGCGAATGATATAGAACTGGCCACGCCCACCCAGTAGGCTGCACCCTCTCTGGCCACACCCACCCGCCCCCCCCAAGGGCAACCGCAATGTTGATGCAGCCCTCAGTGAAATTGAGTTTGACACCCCTGGTCTATTGGAATTGTTATATAACTCAGTATTAAATCCTTTTGCACACTGTTACTAGTCAACTCAAATAGCTAGTAAAATGTTCATTTTGTATGATGCTGGATGAATAAATTCCTCAACTTTACTCTGTTGTATTAATGATGAGAAGATGAGTGATGAACCTTATACAAAAATAGTACAAAATTCCTGAGTAGCGCTATTTAATATTATTATTATATATTAAGCCTAAATTAACAACAGTTGAATGCAACTCGTGTTTTCCTATTACACTGCTATCATTGTCTAAAAAGCCTTTCGGAAAGCTTGTGAAAACCTGGCTTTCCCTCCCCCACAAGCACTGGGCCAGATGTTAACTGAATGCAATACAGATGTGGGTGTTGTGAGATTCTCGTGGCGCCTGAACTATGGTAATCTTAACTCTGTTTGGATTTGTGTTTCGAGGGTTTGTGTGTGATGTGTACACGCATACGCACCACACTCATACCTGTATCAAATTGGACTAATAAAGTAAAATAAAATATCTTCATAAAGGTATGTATATATGAGTGTGGCTGTAGCATTCTAATCTAAAATACTTAATTTGATCTTAAGTACAGCTCAAGTTTTAAAAATGAAAGAACAAAAACATTAGTTCTCTAATACATTCTAATATGTTTCAATAACACTTAAATGAAAGCATAGAGTAGACTGACAGTTGCCTGCATATAATTCTACACCTTCACTGTTCTAACAAGTGCTAGTCACAACTATACAGCTATCATTTCATGATTCAGATTCTGAGAAATCACTGAAAAGTTACTAATGTCTGAGAAAGTACAAATGGTATTAACTCTACCCAGACATTTGGAGAATGCTGTACAGTATCTCCCAAATCTGAGACCTGCTTTATATATACTACAGGAGGAGAGATGTATTAGTTTATGACTAGTGAACTTGTTAGTTGGAAAAAGTGTTACAAAGGTTCTCCAAGACTCCTGATTGTGAACATAGTAACTTCTTCAAACAAAGTGCATTTTTCTTTCAAAGAGAGGGAAACCGGTTCCAGATTGGCCAAAAATAACTAGTAGAAACATGTGCATTACTTGAGGAAGTAGGAAATTTTGAGTAACATGGTAGACAGAAACCTGCAACAGTACAGAGCAATATACATAAAAACCTAACTCGTTAATCCCTCTGATAAATACTTGCTTCCGTTTAAACTTACTACTTCAAAAAGTCTTAGCTGATACTCCTGAAAGTAGCTGCTGAAAATACGATATTATTGTGTTTTATATACAATAATCTTTCTGAGAAATTAAGTTGAAGAATAAGGGGAAAAAACTTAGAGAGGTAACTGTGTTTAATTCATGAAAAAATATTTGAAAATAGATGCAAAGGAAGAAATGAGAAAGCTATTCCTATCATAAGCCAAACACCAAGGGAATTTCAGTGCTTTAGTCTGATCCATATATTCAGAACCTATATATAAGGCCGCCTGCTACATTATAATTCTCTCTCCTCTGTTCACTGAATTAATTTGTAGTATTATTTGACATATAGCTGCAGTCATGCAAAACGACCACATGATGTCTCTGCAAAGTAACTAGGCTTTCATGCAAGGCACAGAGACTCCTTAACCAACAAGGACAAAGAATTTATTTTATGATATTTTAGCTATATTGTTTCCTCAAAATGTTATCGAAACACCCTAGCATCAATTATTTGGTATTAGTAGACCAGATTGGGGGCAATGAGAAGTGCTGTAAGCAGTCTTTTATACTCTTCCTAGGTTTTATGAATATACAGAAATATATAAAAATATATTTATAAAATATTTAAGACATTTTTTGCAGCACATCAGTTTACAGATTTGTAGTGCCATTGATCTAGATGTAATAGAATCAAATTCTGAACACTGCTATAAAACATGTTCAGCTAAACTCACTCCCTAGTGGTGATCATAATGTCCTATCGGTATGTTGGGTCCATCTAGTACAGTGGTTCTCAACCTTTTTAATGCCACGACCCCCAACCGGTCGTAGGTCGAGGACTAAACCGGTCGTAAGTTGAGGACTAAACCGGTCGTACGTCGAGGACTAAACCGGTCGTACGTCGAGGACTACCCAACCGGTCGTAAGTCGAGGACTTTCCCTGCCTGGGAGCGCCGTGCATGCGTGGTTCCACCCCCTGCGCCGGCCGAGGCGTAGCTGGCAAGCAGCAGAGACGGAGCAGGCCGACCACCAGCTGGCCCAGCTCAAGGGAGGTAAGGCACCCGCCGGAAAAGGGAAAAAAATGGCGGACAGCCTTGCTTGGCGACCCCTGTGAAATGGTCAATCGACCCCAAATGGGGTCGCGACCCATAGGTTGAGAACCGCTGATCTAGTATCTTAGACTATAATAGCCAGGATATTAAAAGTAAAATATATTTATGAATTTTTAGGGCTGAATTTACAATAGGTGCAAACCTATTGTAAGGGGGTGAGGGGTTATTATTCTATTATTTTCATTTTTCATTATTCTCATTTCTTTTATATTGTGTTTTTATGTCCTATAAGCCGCCACCTTGAGTTGCAATGTGCGAGTAGGCAGCAATATAAAATTTCTAAATAAATAAACTCACTCTCAAAGACATATTTGTGTGCAGGCCCAGATCATTTTACTGCAACCTGCCATTAGATATTATATAGCCTTTCATGGCATAGGTACAGGCCATCTGAGAAACTGGCTCACCCCAATGGAACTAGTGTGCCCCATCCATGCTGGCAGAAGGGACATGCCCTGGACACTGTCAGTCAAGCCTTAGCTGCCATGGCTCCTGCCCTCTGGGACACTGTGCCTCCAGAGGTGAGATCTGCACCCACACTTTTGGCCTTTTGAAAGAGCTTGAAAACATGGGTGTGCATCTTATCATGTATAGACATAGCATTTTATTAGTGGCTGATGGATAAAACCCCACCTCCTCCCCATGCACACTTTGCTCCCTTCCTTTCCATCTTGGTCAATTTTATTTTAACTGAATTTTAAATTTAAGATCTTTTAATGTTTATTTTAATGCTTACTGCCTTAATATCTTAGTTTGCATTTTAATTGAATGATTGTAAGCTGCCTGAGTCACCAGTGGTGAAATGGGCGCCATATAAGTTAACAAACAAACAAACAAATGAACACAGGCGCATATCAGCAAAACGACAAATGAGCATCCTGTGCCAACTCTGACTTTATCCACTTTGATTGTGAACCTGTTGCAGGTAGAATGCATTTTCTAGAAGAGGACAATAATGGAATATAACTCTTTGACTGAAATAAAAGACTGTTCCCTGGCGTAAATAATCAGATAAAAATATCTAGAGAATGATTCCTCTGACAAGGAATCTTCAGCTTCTTTGTTCCAACTTTTACTGTATCTTTATCTTCTGTAACACTTCTGGTCACACAAAATTCTCACAGATATTACTAGGAAATAAGAGGTTGGCTGTTTGGAAGAATATGCATTACCATGGAAAGGGAAAAATTAGTGTGGCAAAGAGCATATAAGGCAGGGGTCCCCAACCTGCGCAAACGGGGCTGCTAGCGCATGCAGGATGCACAGCCCACTTGTGCATGCGTGCGGGGGCTAGCTGTGGTGGCAGCTAGCACCTGTGCACCTGCGCAAATGGGGCCAACACAGTGCAGGTTTTGCGGTCTGTTTGCGCATGTGCATGGGCTAGCGGTGTCAGTTAGTGCCCGTGCGCATGTGGAAACGGGGCCACTAACACCATGTGGGTGTGCATGCTGCTCCCTTTCCCTCCAGGCCGCCAGCATGAAAAGGTTGGTGACCTTTGATCTAAGGAACTCTAAAAAGAGTGGTAGGGAATGGCCTTCATGTAAAATGAAGACTTGTAACAGAGGAGCCATTTTAGTGAATGTGTGAGGACTTAATGGCAACCATTTTAATAAAATATCACAATATGTTTTCAAAATTACAATGTATCTATTAGCTTAAAAAGACTGCTTACCACTATCCTACGCTGTTTTCTGTCTTAAATGCGGACAGGACAGGGGGGAAAAAACTGCCTAGAAAGTTAAGTCAATTTATTTGAATTTGTTTGTCCTTCTATCACCAAATATAAAATGATCTTCAGCATAATTTGAATTCTCTTTCTTAACCAATAAGCATCCCATCCACATCCTCTGCAGTATTAAAAACATTAGTTCTCTCTCTTGTTAACTCTACTTCTGCAGTATTGCCAATCAGTCGTCATTCTAGATTTTTAAATCATTCTAATCTTGCTATCCAAAATTCCTAGCTATAGGGCAGCTATAGACTTTCTGTAGTTTTGGTAAAAGTTTCACTTGGTCAGCAAATTAACTTCTATTAAAAAAAATTCTATATTTTTATTTTTCTGGGTTAAACAAGCACACCAGACTTGTCCCTCAATGTGTGTTAGGCATCAGATGGATTATTATAAATATTAAAGTTATCTGTATGCTTTCTGTAAAACAATAAAAGGGAATAAAATAAAATATAAAAAACAATAAAAGGAAAAGACATGGTAACTAGTATTTTCAGTGCCTAGGATTGGTATTCCTGCCCAAATTTAATCTGAAAAATGTTCATCCTGCACTTACAATATATTAATTATGTAAGAATAAAACTTATTCAAATAGCATCCTCCAAATAGCTAAATCAAAACACACCTCATACAGTGTCCCCAATCAACAGGATATAAACAATTCAAGGAATTGAAAAGGTCTTGAACTTTAGCAGGACAGGCCTTTAGGGTACTGCCAACATGCATTTTCTTTTGACATGTCCCCAAAGTGAGCGCTTAAAAACAATCATTACTGCAACAAATTACAAGCACCCTCTAATCAAGGGCAAATTTTACATATTTTTATAACCACTACTTAGAAAGACAGATAGTTATGTGATTACAGGCCTCCAATATTTCTAAGGCTGAGGTGCAGTCCAAAAATACTAATAAAAAGCTAAATTTTAGAAGAGGGCTGAACAATGATAAACTGAGAACAAGATGGCTATTTGATTGTTTTGATTTATATGGCTTCCCACATCACACAAATGATTCTGGGTGGCTTATAGGATTAAAACACACAAACCTACCTCACATGATATCCCCTTCTCCCATGCTCAGCGATAACCACCACCCACCATCAGTGAACTCAATACTGTAGTAACAATTAAAATAATAATAATAATAAAGAGAATGCACTATACCAGTGATGGCGAACCTTTTAGAGACTGAGTGCCCAAACTGCAACCCAAACCCACATATGCATCGTTGGGTGCCGGGTGGGTGTGGCCCATTGCCTGGGTGTGGCCCATTGGATGGGCGTGGCTGCAGTGGTAACGGCAGACTGGGTGGGACTAAAAAGTTCAATCAATCAATTCCAACTTTGCAAGATCTTTTTTTTTCCCGCGAGAAGTTGAAATTGACTGATTGATTAAACCTTTTTTTTTTGTACATGGCGGCGGAGTCCTAAAGTGAAAAGGTTTTATAAAACCCAGCTGAAGGCCTAGGACTGGGGCGACGGTGCGCGTGCCCACAGAGAGGGCTCTGAGTGCCACCTCTGGCACCCGTGCCAAAGGTTAGCCACCACTGCACTATACCACACCAATTGCAACAGTCAAAAGAGGTCTGCAAATGACAGCAGTCAAATATTTCCATGCTGCTTCTTATAGTTGGTATCAAAATCAGTGATAAAAACCAACAGTCCAACTCACAATGATAAAACAATATAGAACAAGGTAGCCAAAACTATTTATCTGTGCCCTTTTCTGATATCTATCAGCAATTCTTCAATCAGTCATTCTACAGAGAAAAACAGATGGTCACAATATTCCCATCAATTTGATAACACATCCTTAGTTTTGATATAGTCAGTAGTGCCCCTAAAACACCTGAGAAATGACTTCTTGCTGAGAGTTACGAACAGAAGAAATTCAGGTGTTATTTTCACTAAAAAGCTTCTTCTATGTAAATGCATTTACACAACTGGGTCACCAAGAAAGTGGATTTAGATTCTAGAAAACTGGACAAAGCAACAGCTACTCTCAAGAGATAATTATTTTAGCTAGCCATTTTATTTGGAGTTCTGTCTACCTAGTTATTCCTTTTTTTCTATTTCACTTTTTAAAAATCAACTCATTGTTATATTTAAGAATTCTAGATTTATTATTGTCTCATTTATTTCTCATTAAAACTTTCCTCATGTTCAAGACTGCAAGGTTACAGAGCTACTTCTTTGGTTCAGAAGTAGCAAAAGAATTTTTATATTCTATAAATTTGGCTTTGGGGAGGAAAATCCAGGGTTCCTTTCCTCTGTTCCCTAGATCTGGGCTGGAGAAGTCCTGGGAGGAAGGGATAAGAATTCCCAGCTAGACAGAGGTTCTCGTTGACTTGACTGCCTAACATAATCCGCTATAATTTTTAAATTATTTTTTATTGGGGTAACCTTAGAAAAAAGGCTCTGCCAGCTAAATTATCTTTTCTCTATATTGGTAACAGGTCAGCAAAAGCAAATGAAAAAATAACTGAAGGTAAATTCTAATGGATATCGATACTGCATGTATCAGTTTCAGAATTAAGAATGTTAAGTGGTGCAGACAATTTTTGTATTTACAAAGCCCAAGTAGAAAAAAATGTAAATTGTTAACATTTAACAATTAAAATAAAGCAAATCAAACATTCAAAGTAGTTGTAAAACATATGCTTTTCACTATTATTTTCTTTTTGAACTACTGTTCACAGGTTAGGTACATTTTGGAAAAGGTTTAGATGTATAGCATCTTAACATATGTTATCTATACGTGTACACAATAGAAAAATATGAAAATTAAAACACAGACATCTGGGAATTCAAAATAACAAGGACATTGAAAGATTAATAGGAACAGATGGTGGAATTCATTTTCTTTTCCATAAAGTGATTAGATATAATATTCAAACAATGCTATTTAGCTATTTCGTTATTAATCTGGTTGGAAATTCTGTGAAGTGAAAGACTTTACAAGAGAAATGGACATCAGCACTTATTTTAAACTTTAAATATATTAACAAGAAAAAATGAGATTAAAATTAAAATCACTTTCAACATTACTCCATCCTGAACAAATCCCTCTGCATATTTATTGCACTCATTCTGGGTTATCAAATTTAACTTTTGCTTTCAGCATAAGCTACAATTTTCAAGACAAAGAGCCTGCTTAAAATATACTGCAATCTTTCAACCAGCAGTATTATCATAAACAACATTGTTCTTGTTCTGTTGCCAACCCCAAGTTATAACCCTAAAAAACAAGAAAATTATGCTAAGACAATTAATATTGAATGAAAGAGCTAATGAGACAATGGAATGCAATCTAAAAATAGATTTCTTGGTAGTTGTTATAATAACATCTTCATAATTTCCAGAAGTCAGGAAGAGAATCAAGCAACTTTGATATATCCATTGGAAGGCTAATTCTTCTGTGCTAGAAGAGTAACAAGGGAGGTAACTTAAAATCCAAAGTAAAGAAAGTGAATAAAAGGTAGAGCACAGTAGATAGTAAAGAAAGGATACCTGTTTCTTTATTGATACTTCAAGCAAAATGTCAGCTTAGATAAAGTGAAAATACCACCAGTTGAACAGAAATATTATGAATGGAAAGAAGATTGAGCTTTGATGAAAACCAATAAGTCTACCAGCTTTAGGTGACCAAAGCTTTCTGAGATTTTGAACTACCACTTAGCTCAGAGGTGGGTATTTGCTACAGAAGGTCTATGGTTGTAATTTCTGTACATATATGTTGGAGAAAGTAAACTTTTACAAACTTCCTTCATATCATATGCAGTAGAAGACTGAAATAATGGAGATGACATACAGGAAATGAGAACCAAGGATCATTTTGATTTGACTGGAAGTCAACCAAGACAAGAGAATACAGGAAATCCATAAAATTATAGAGTTTTGAGTTATGTTTTGATGTGGTGAAAGTAGCAAACTGAAAACAGATAAATTATTGATATCAAGCAATACAGAGTAGTCCTCGACTTAAACAATTCATTTAGTGACAGATCAAAGTTACAACAGTGCTGAAAAAAGTGACTTATGACCATTTTTTACACTTACGGCCTTTGCAGCATCCCCATGGTCACATGATCAAAATTTAGATGCTTGGCAACTGGTTCATATTTATGACAGTTGTGGTGTCCCAGGGTCACGTGATCAGCTTTTGCAAACTTATGACGAGCAAAATCAATGGGGAATCCAGATTCAATTAACAACCACGTTACCTAACTTTAAAAATGCAATGATTCACTTAACAATTGTGTAAAAAAAAAAAGTTGTAAAATGGGGCAAAACTCACTTAACAAATGTTTCACTTAGCAACATACATTTTGGCCTCAACTGTGGCCGTAACCTGAGGACTATCTGTATTAGATTCCTGATAGTTTAATACACCAATGTTCACAAAATAAAGTGAACTATTATAAAAGAGTCAGGAACATCTACTTTTCTATTGCAAAGCTTGAAGTATTAGAATTGATTTCCTATAAAATAAGGTTGCAGTTCTTTACAGAATACAATTTTGACCCAGGGGATTTTGTGAGTAGAAGATAGATGATTAGACTGAGCTTCACTGAAATTAGAGATTTACTGGAAATAGAGGAGGAAATGCTGCTGGTGAACCATCCTCTCTGCTACCCACTAGCATCCTTGTCTTAGCTGCTGGATTCCATTGCTGCTCGTAAAAGAGTCCCTAAGATTGTTGGTCCTCAGTGATTTCAATTTACCACTTTGTTACATTGACTGTGGGGCAGGTTAGGAGTTCCACAGCAGTCATAGAGCTCTCCCATTTTGATCTTACAGGGTTGGTATACTCCAGCTTCCTTCAATAAAACGACTTCTACTATCAGGAATCTGGAAGCATACCTTCTCTGTAGTAGTGCCTACCCTTTGGAATCAGGTTCAGCCTGATGGTCACCATTATGCTATTATTCAGAAGAGTGGTGAAACCCTATCTTTCAACCCAGGTCTTTGGTGAGGGGGACCTTCACTGTTATGCCTGCCATCTTTTACCTTTTATTGATTTTATTGTAATGTCTTTATTTAATTGTTGTGAACTGCCCAGAATTGTTAGTGTGACATCTGAAGAACAATGGCATATTTGTATCACCTACCCATTTTATTTTTATTAGCTAAGAAACTACCCAAGTGCAATCAATGTAGCCGTTTATGTCTTCTGTGTTTTCTTTCTAGCCTCTGTGGCAGGGGTCTTCAAAGTTGGCCCTTTTATGACTTGTGGACTTCAACTCCCAGAACTCCTCACCCAGGCATGCTGAGGAATTCTGGGAGTTGAAGTCCACAAGTCATAAAAGGGCCAACTTTGAAGACCCCTGCTCTGTGGCATAGACCACTCTGAAATATTACTGGTATCTATAACTCTAACTACAGTATCTAATATAATAAGAAATAAGACTTTATTCTGATGAAATAAAGACACCTCTAATACCATGAAGTGTTCATAGGATACCATAGACTTCCTACTCAAACTTAAGGGTATAGCAGATATTTTAGTAACAGAAGCACACCTGGAATAGTCATAAGAAAACATGCTATTCTCAACAGAATATTTTTTCTCCCATAAAGATTGGATGGAATGTGACTGCTTTCCTCTCATGCATCAATAATAGTAACCTATTTTTGGATAGGTGCCAACCATAGCAAATTGAAAAATGGGACTGTTTGGCTGGCATTAAATGCTACTTAGTTCAAGACTGTCTTGTAATAGTTATTCCTACTTCATTTATTGTTAAGTTTCACAAAAATGTAAAATCTACTATCACGCATTTTTCTTTCCAACTGAGTATCTTGCAGACTGAAAACTACAATTTTTGTGGATGGAACATCCCCCAAAGCAATATGGTTCGATAGTACTGAGCACAAACTACAGTGAAAGAATAGTTTCTGATAGTCACAATGCAACTTCCACTATTTAAATCAATTGTGAAAGCATAATCGAAGACTAAATCAAACATCGCCATTTTCTTTTAATAAATTGGACTACTATAATATTCCTGCAGGCTGGGATGAAAAGAGAAGTGCAGTTAAAGATTGATTAATCATATTGGAAAAGCTAATCTATAATCATAATTCTCTATTTGGATTTTAATGCATAGTCTTCACACAAAAAGGTTGAATACATTACAGCCTTGGGTGATCCCCCTTTTTTTAACAGAATTTCTCTTGATTCAAAAGTAAAAAAGAAAGCAAAATGAGGAACTCCATAATTATCCAGTTTTAAAACTAAGATTTATCACTTGATTATAATTATATCTATTTAGGAATCTGACTGATTTACTTCCATGGGGCTTATGGCCAAAAGACAATTTTCTAGAAACAGAATGTATTATTTTTTGAAGCAATGAGAAACTCAACATATAGTTTTTTTAAAAGGCGGCGCTACATTTTCAATGCAATGAACAATTATTAGTTGAACCACATATTCCTTCCTGCTAGTAACAATTGCATCTTACTTCAGGGGTAAAATATGTTCTTATTCTCATTCACATTCCAAATCTATATAAATGAATATCAACCCTTTTGTTCTTAGATGGTTTGGGAATAAAGAACAAAAATAAAGCAAGTTGCAATCTTGCATTTTTTCCCCCACTGATTTACTTTGCCTCATATCTATTTCAAAAGAATGAAAGCTCAGCAACTCTAATAATCTTTGCTGTGTTAGGTTACCAAAGAACCTCAAAATAGCTGCCTTAGAGTGGCTGTTATGAAAATATCAGAAGACAGTGGTTCTGCAACAGAAGCACAAAATAGAAACCAATTAATAAAACATGCTAATAATTCACTGATGCTAAATAGTTATTATTTTGACAAAGGTCTTGTAGTCCTTTGAACCCTACTATACAGGTTGCCTTCTGCATTATGCCCATTTACAGTAAATGAAAGCAGCAGCTATCTTCTATGCTTCTTCTTTTTTTTAATTGAAAATTTTATAAAATTTTACAATATAAATCCCCCCCTTCCCCAACCCACCCTTCCACTCCCCCCTCCCTCCCCCCTCCCTTCCCAGTGCCAATCACAGGGTTAACAATAAAATAATCATACTCTAACTAACATTAATCAACTATTAAAATAACATATCTATAACCTCCTTTAACTCTCTTTTAAACAAATATACAGTTATTAAAAAGAATAATAATAACATCACTTTAATAATTAAAAATAATACTAAATAAACTATTCTAACCTTTATACAACAATAATACTCTAAAATTCACTCAAAAACCAAATGATATTTTTGGGTCCCATATTTGCGCTCAATAAAATCTATCCATCTTCTCCAAACCAAAATATATCTTTCTTGTGAATAGTCCTTCACATAAGCGGAAATCTTGGCCATTTCTGCTAAATTCTATGCTTCTTAATCGAGAATAATAATGCCTGAGAATAAGTCATTGCCTTTTCTAAACACATGTTGACCCCATCCTTAAATATATGAGGTGGTACACAGAAGTGTGTTGCTTATAAAAGAGAGGCAAAAGGATCTTTCACAGCTTATAATTCTGGGGAAGAAAAGTTTAGCAGGAAACGATTTTGGAGTTTTAAATTGTCAGAAAATTTTCCATTTATTCCAGGGGTAGTCAACCTTGGCTTTTTATGGCTCAGGAATTCTGGGAGTTGAAGTCCACGAGTCATAAAAGAGCCAAGGTTGACTACCCCTGATTTATTCTGTCAAGGAAAAGAGCTGACAATTCTCAAACAACTATACAGTCCTAAGTCAGAACTGCTCCCCACATTTCAAATGGCCTGTAAAATGTAAACTAATACATTGTTTAACATTCTTGCATAAAGATTTTTTGTCATATTCTCAGGATTCTATTGTTGCCATGCAGTTCTGATGAAATAATTAACAGGAACACTCTAAGCCTAGGGAAAGGGAGTGTTATGAAGTCTGCCAGCTAGTGCATGAAGCAGCATGACACAAGCTTCATAGCTTAGTCAATGACTGGACTTGCCAATCATTATGGATTAGTGCTTCCTAATAATTCTGGGAATTCTGCATTGCAAAATATGGGTTTTACTGACCAGTTTTAAATTACAATTCGCAGAGTCCCCTATTGTAACAATGAGCCTTTCTTTTGAGGTCCTTTGTTCTGGAGCTAAGTCACACCTACAGCTGAACAATGACTGGAAATATAGGTACCTTTGCTATCATAGAAACCAGTGGCGTAGCGTGGGTTGTCAGCACCCGGGGCAAGTAATTTGCGCCCCCCTCCACAGTGGGCGTCGTTGGCGACCCGGCGGCTCGGATCGGATTCGCACAGCCAGCACTGCAGAGAGAGTGAGCGAGCCAGGCAGGGGCAGAGAGCTGCGAGTGCGAGCGCGCCCCCAGATGTTGCGCCCGGTGCGGCCGGCCCCCCCTGCATCCCCCACGCTACGCCTCTGATAGAAACCCCTATGTTACAAACTAGTTCCTCCCTTCCACACCAGCCCTCTGGTGAACCAGGAGATGCCTGAAAGGGAAATCTTCACCCCATCCCACCTCTAGATAAGACTATCTAACGGGAAACCAAACAAAATTTGGGAGAATCAATAGCTTAGCCAATTTGAGGCAGATGTTAGAATATTCTAAGATTTAAACAAAACTTAATTTATTAAAGGAGCCAAACCAAGGTAAGGTTAAACACACACAAAAAAAAAACCACAGTTAAAAGTAGATAAAAAACAACCCCTCAAACCCCAATGTAATTCCTGCTAGAGTGAAATAAATCAATTTCCAACCTTGCCCAAGGTACCCCCCTCCCCCACACCAATCTAGATCTTTAACAACTCTCTTCAAAACCCAAAAAACTATTCCCATCTCAAAACCTGACAGAAACCACTTCTTTTCCTTTATTGGCTCTTGCGGATCAGGTGACACCCTCCCAGCACATAAGGCTGGTTTATTACAAAAAGGGCCAGCAGGTGCTCACTATACCTGTCAGCAGGGGATTATTGTTAAACCATTTTAATTCCATAATGCAAACAATCCAACAAGAACCAAGGGAGCCAGAAAGGAAGTACTCAGAAGAATGCCAGACATTCTCAAACAATTACTAAATTCTAGGACTATTAAATTGCATTAGTTATGGATATAGTTTCATAGTGTATATACAAACTATTCTGAAATGAACTTTGCAATATTTAAAAAAAATATCACAGCAATAAAGCTACTTATCAAGTGGAGATACTTTATCTCTTTTTGTGAACAGTTACTGAGAAAACCTCTTCATTTACTTTTCGAAATGTAATTGAAATCCCCCCCCTCAATTCTCTTGGAATTAGATTTGATGATATAGTACTCTAAAATCTAATACTGATTACAAGTGGTCTTCATTATTTGCTGTTCCAGCCTGTCAACCACACATTTAAAAAAACTGGATAATTATACCTTGAAAAGAAGTGCAGTACACATCTGGAAATGTTGCTCTGCCATGACATACAGGCAGAACATAACAATAACTACTTTTCATGGATGATCAGGAATCCTTTAAAAAAACATGGTTATGCAAAACCATATGGCACTGTGGATAACAAGTTCTTTATGCATATTACAGAAGGTTTAACTATATACCAAGGAGCTAACTGCAATCTTTTCAATATGGGGGCTTGGATATGGAAACTTGAATACATGTTCAGCCAGGAATGTCACTAAGTAATTATCTAAGTATAGATAATCTAATCTATATTACCTAGTTGTTACCAAGGTAAAATAAAATTGTAATCTCCTATACAATGAGTGCATACATATTTTTCCTTCTTAAGGGTTAATACTTGCATATATCACTCTTATATAGGAAGTTAATGCTGAGTTGCATATATTTTTCTAAACTGAATTATACAGTATTCTAATTAACAATGGGTAATTGCTGAATGACCTTTGGTTGTCTTTTCAAAATCTTCCAGTTCTAACAGATTAATAAGCTAGAGTGTATATATAATGGTAAAGCCACATATACCAAGAACTGTTAGCAAAATGCTATCCTAAAGCAAAGCCCATCATCACCCTTTGCCATTTAAATATTACCAAAAACAATCTTTAGGGTTACCTGTGCAGCCCAATCCTAAGAATATTTATTTAAGTGCTTCCTATTAAAAAGGAAGATTATATAAAATAGTGGCCAATCTGATCCTATACAATTTTACAAAGAAATACAATAAGTTAGTTTATTATCAAATTTGGCTATTGAGAATGGTCACCTATTATAATTCTAAACTGAAGTTACTTCCAAGTTGCATTGAATTTAGGTCCAAAATAAATATGTGAGTCTAGAATTACTGCTACCTATGAATGCCCTCTTCTGAATAATGTCATAGAATTAAATCATATTGAGGAAATAAATGTTCATTTTGACAGCTAAGACAAGCACAAACATTTATAATACATACTTTGCCACACCTTCCTTTGAAGGCTTTATTGCTGAAATATACCGGTAATATTCTTCAACTAACATAATGTATGTTTGGATGAAATTTCAAGTATTATTTTTCTTCTCTTTACAGAACTGTCCAAAAGATAGTTCTGTGAATATTTAAAATTTATAACTTTAACAATTTTCTTGGTTACACATATACAAAGAAAAATACCTTTCATAAGGAACCATCATGACATTAGAAGCAAACTGATATATTACATGTCTAGACCACGTCCTTTGCATATTGCCAAATCACTGAAGATTATTATCAAGGGTAAATAAGGGAAATGTAGCATCTGGCCTCCTTCTGATTCAGATGACCTAATGTCAAATATAGTTACAAAGGCGGTGTTCAAAAACCATTATTGTATAGTTTACTCACCCCATTCACTGCTGTCTTCTGGATAGCCCAGATTATGCTTCCACTTGCAGAATTTGCAGATGCTACTGAATAGCCGACAAGTCCAT
>NW_015386620.1:11260-40079 GCF_001527695.2 Protobothrops mucrosquamatus | reverse complement strand
GAGAGAGAGAGAGAGAGAGAGAGAGAGAGAGAGAGAGAGAGAGAGAGAGAGAGAGAGAGATGGAGCTGTGGTGGCAAAATGGTTAGAATGCAGTATTGCAGGCTAATTCTGATGAGAAGCGATTGCCGGCAGTTCAGCAGTTCGATTCCCCACCAGCTCAAGGTTGAATCAACCTTCCAATTTTCTGAGGTCATTAAAATGAGGACCCAGATTGTTGGGGGCAATATGTTCACTCTGTAAATGCTTAGAGAGGGCTGTAAAGCATTGTGAAGCCGTATATAAGTAAGTGCTAATAGCAAAGTTTCAACAAATTTCTAAAAATCAATGTATTTTGAATAACTGGAGCTGAAGACTCACTTCAAAGCACTCTTAAAAACTTTGTTTCAAAAAGCACAAACTATACTGTATTAATTTACAATTTCTAATCCTTTTTTTGTTTTCTACTTTCAAGCATGTTGTAAAAACATTCATGTGTACATAAATGTGTGTGTAGAACAATGATTCAGTAAAGAAATCTACAAGAATAGGCTTTATATTTTCTGTATGTATTCCTCTGTTTAATATATATGGATTAAAAGGTCTACCCACGTACAAAACTATGCACAGTCAGAATTGTTTGGAGGCCAGGTAACATTGTACAATTTTCATCCATATCTCATCTATACACTATACAATTTTATTGTGATGTGAACATTTCTATTTGTATGTAATTCATACTTGCCATTTAAACACACAAATACAAACTATAATCTGCAACATTATTTAAAAAGAATTCAATACAGTATGTTCACTGATTCCTATCTTGAATTTCTAATCAGAAACATTCTGTATGGCTTGGTTTTTTTTACACGATCTGAGCTAATTTTTAATAGACCAATATTTTGCTTTCTACTTATAATATAAAAGGCTCAAGAATTTTTGCTGGTGAATATATCAAAACCTTCCAAAAGTTAAAGTAGAAATGAACCCTCAGTTCATGTCAAATTATTTTCCTCTCAACTATCTTAAATACAGAGATATAAGCACACTAGAAAGCTTAAAGCAAGAAGTTCTACATTTACAGGGTTTTTTTTTTAAACAAGAGCTGTGAGTTCATAGCTAACTAAATGTACTATAGAGGCAATCTGCATTTACACTGAATAATAGGCCTATTACTTTCTACGTAGTCAAAATTTATGAACCTAAAAGCCCATATTGCATCCTTTCACCACTAGTTAAATTAGCCTAGTACATCCATTCTGAACAGATTTAGAAAACAGAATGGGAACTCTTAAAGCATGAGTTGTTAAGATATCTATTGATCTGAGAGAGGAAAAAGAATACTAGGCCCAGATAAGAGCCTCAAGGAAAATGCTGTACAACCTGAATGCTGCAATATCAGGATTATATCTGGCACAGCACAACTCTCTGTCTAATTATATTTCTAGTTGGCTTGACTTGAAAAAGTATTCGGTAAGAAGTAAGACAGAAAAAGAGCACATTCCTTTGATCAAGGATCGATTTCTTGTCTTGTTCTCTCACGACTCTTGTCCCGAAGGATATCCTCAATGGCAACTCATGTCAAAGATCATCTGGCCAGAGTTCTGTCTTCTATCTAAACCAGGGGTCTTCAAAGTTGGCCCTTTTATGACTTGTGGACTTCAACTCCCAGAATTCCTCAGCCAGCCATGCTGGCTGAGGAATTCTGGAAGTCCACAAGTCATAAAAGGGCCAACTTTGAAGACTCCTGATCTAAACAAATCCTCTGATGCAATTGATTGTAGCAGCTTCTGCTAGACAACATCTTCTTTTGAATCAGAAGTAAGCAAGCAAATAAATGGAAAATGATATGTTTACTTCATCTTCAATTGCTAAATCTGATGTTTCTAAAAATAATTATCTCAATCCAATCAATCTAAATTTGATTTCTTTAACAAAGGCTTTCATCACTACTTCTTATATCCTTCAAGAGGCATTTATTCCTCCAAAGTCCTTATCTCCAAACCAATTCTGGTAGTTTTTAATTGCTAGGAAGTTAAGGAAGAAGTAGTTAGGAAGTCTGTCCATCCTCATGGAACCTAAAAGCCCTATGAAATTATTTTATGTATCACTCAAGAAGCCTACAGTTAGTCCCACTACTAATTTTACACCCCCCTGGCACTATTACTACAAGTCTCCAAACCTGTCTTTTAATTAATTCTGCCTACATTAGGTTTTAGATTTTATGCAGTCATACTGCGTTTATAAGGATATTAAATGTATTTATTAATTAATTTCAGTGTTTCATTGTTGGTCTCACTTTATGCTAGAGTCACGTTCCCTGAAAATCTCACATTACGCAAACCACATAAAGCAAGTCATTGAACCAGGATAAAAAATGGGGTTCTGGAGCATGATATCAAATTTTGTAGCCAGCAAATGTTGTCATACATTTTTAGAGCGCTATTCATAAGCACTTCATTACTCAACTATGTTTTTTCCCCAGTCTCTGTGTATAGGAAAAGCATTTTTCCCGTAACTGGATTTCTAATGTGCCTGGTTATCATAGCAGAAAGAGGCAGAATGCATCACAACACTATGAATTTTATTAGCATTCTTTATTATGTCGGGCCCAGTAGATTTCTCCAGATTAAAAGAATGTCTTAGGGGTAAGGATCTTTCACCAGCTTCACGGTGATGCCAAATTTCCTCCTTTGTTTCGAGTATTAGAAGAGTTCTTTTCTTTGGATAAGACATTATTTTGATCTTTTAACAGCAGTAGCTATTGCAGGTGAACAAATAAATGGGAAACAGGATACAACTAGAACAATCTCACAAAATAACGGTAAATGTGTTCTGATGTTTTCAGCAGGAAAATGTTCAAACAGTTTTATGTGGAAAGAAGGATTTATTGCAGAAATTGCAATAGCCTTTGCTTTTTCATATAATAATCAATTCCCTAATAGGGAATTTGCCCTAAGCGAGGAAGCCTGCCTTTGATTAATTTTAATTTTAAGGGTTATTCTATATTATTTCTATTCCAAAAATGTTTGGAATATTTTAAACAAGCACGCATACAGGTAGTTCTCAGCTTACAACCATTTGTTGTAAGCTGAGAACTACCTGACCGTTCAAAGTTACAATGCCACTGAAAAAAGAAACTTAAGACTGTTTTACATACTTATGACCATTGCAGCGGCATCCCTACAGTCACATGAGCAAAATTCAGATGCTTGACAACTGACTCATATTTATGACGGTTGCAGTGTCCTAGAGTCATATGATCATCTTTAGCAACATTTCAACAAGCAAACTCAATGGGGAAGCCAGATTCCCTTAACAAATACAGCAAGAAAGGTCGTAAAATGAGGCAAAATTCAATTCAATTTGCTTTAAAACATGACTGACTTCATCTTACTCTAACATGGAATAAACTTCTACAGAACCATTCTTGTCAATGAGAGTGGGATGAGTCAAAACCATGGTTTTATTCAAGTGTCTTTCTCTCTCCTGTTTAAAACTTTCTTTCGTCTATTATTAATCAAGAAGAGAACTAATTTAATCAAGGAGAGAACCAACTTAGAAATAAGGAGAAATTTCCTGACAATTACAAAAATTAATCGGTGGAATGGCTTCCTTTCAGAAGTTGTAGGTGTTCCATCACTGGAGATTTTTTAAGAAGAGTTTGGACAGCCATTTGTTTGGAATGGCTTGAGCAGGGGGTTGGACTAGAAGACCTCCAAGGTCCCTTCCAACTCTTGTCATTCTGTTTTTCCTAAGGACCTGCAAACGCTTTCTAATTTGTTTTCACTCATCTTCTTCCCTTTTTCTCTCCACCAACTTTTTTCTCTTTGCAGTTCATTGCACAGAGCAAAGTTGGTGTTGCTCCCCTTAGCACCCGTCTTCATTTTTTTTCTCTCAGTCTGCAGCTGAAGCAAGTCTGCTGTTCTGCAGTATTATCTCTTTTAAGAAGCTATTTGTAACCTCTCCAATTAAACGGCCTTCTGCTCAAGAAACAAAAAGCATCGTTCAGCAACCCCATCCTTTAAAACTAGACCTTTGATGCTTTTATTGAAACAACCAGGTATTACAATAACAATAATTCCCTATCTGAATTATCCTATTCTAAGAATTTAGCACTTTCTCTAGAAAACGAAGATATTTTTTTTTGACAAGTTAACGGAGCTATGAGCTAAGTTTTGTAATACACACATTATGGTGGATGTCTCATGTTTCAAAAACCAGTACACACGTATGCTTTGTAATAAATATGTCACAAACTTTTTAATGGGAGAAATTCAGAAAAGGTAAGATAACAAAATAAACATTTTGCACACTGAAGTAAGCTCACACTGAAGTCAACTGCTTGCCTGCTTGTTTTTCACTTGGAAAGCACATGGCCACTTACTGTGCCTCAGCAGTGAAACAGGAGTTGAACCTGGTAGATTTATGTTAGATACAATTATAAAAGGTTATGGCCAGAACAGATGATAATGCAAGCAAGGGGGTGAGGTAGACTAGCACCTTAACTGGCCTTTAGCTTACTGTTGTCCTTGCATCATTCTGACCTCTGCCCTGGTTCTAATGGCTTTTGTATATAGTTGTGGACCTTTCTTTGCAGCTGTTAATGTACAGTAACAGGGTGCTGACACATGTTAGTGCATTTTGATATGCTGTTTCACTGCTGAGTTCCCTCCACCCCCACTGCAAGTCAGCACTTCCTGTATCTGGATAACTGCAAGTATAGACAACAACTGCTGATGCCTTGCCTTTATCTTCTTCCCTTGTTGCTGCCCATCCCTCACATGGCAAGGGAAAAAAGTGTTCAAACACTATTGTCTGAGGGGTGAGATGCAACTGTGAAGGATGAGAGATAGGGAAAGGTGGGAGAGATAAAACCTGAGAATTGAGGATGAAAGGGGACGCCTCCTGCATCAAATTTCCAGAAGAAACACTTTCTGGTGCTTTTCTAGAACTGAGCCAACAGCTAATCGGCTCCTAGGAAGCCCATGATGCCATGGGGATACAATATGATAAGTGTCAACGCTGCTAACATCGGATGTTCTTGCTTTGACAACATATGGAGATGCAGCCATTTTCCTTCTTATGTTTTACTCTTAGAATTAGAGTTAGAATTAGATGATACTGGGGGGGGGGAGCTCCTCCTTACACGTACCCTCAAATCAATCTTGTATTGTTATAACATTGATTACACTCTTGGTTCCAAAAAACTTTATTCTCTACTATTCTTTACTACCCAACTTCTTGACCTCCCTTTCGGACGTAAAGTTTGATTAACCTCTTACACTAAATACTGTCAATTAATCTCCTCCCTTAACACGAAACTATGATACACGATAGGGGAGGGGAATTCAGATTTTGGCTTTGCCTATGTACGTGCCGATGCTATGCTACTTGAATAAAGATTCTTTAAGGTAAACAATGCCTCGAAGTTCTTTGAAGAGTTTCATCTGTCAGAACCAGGACAATAAGATGCTAATATCAGCCTGTTACGATTCCTGTATGAATAAGGGGTCTTGGACAAGTGACAGAATGGAAAGGTGTTTTCAAATGATGCCCCTCAAAGATTTTGGGACAAAAATGAATTTTATTTTCCACCTTCTCCCATTCCTTCAAGGCCCTCTATTGGGAGTCTTTTCTTTATCTCAGATTTTGGAGAAGATTACAAGCAGACAAATTCTCTCTTACTGAAATAGGCCAGATACAGCTGGTGAACTTTCAAATTTCATAATTCAGATGCAACCAAGAATATTGCAATTTTCAATGATATGGGGGGGGGGTCACTTCCACATCATACTACCAAATGATGCAAAGTGAGAGACCCATTTTCCATCTATTATGTTCCTTACACATCAAATGGAATGAAAAATGGATTCAATGCTGGTGATTACTAGACCATGAAGCATTTCATTAGTTGTTACTTTTAGAAAATAAAATGTACTGGCTTCCGTCAGTAGAGATTCCATATGTAGAAAAAGACTATTTTACAATTTAAACAAATTTACATGGATGCAAATTTCATTTATTAGAATTTTAAAAACATCGATTTGCATAGCATTTAAAGAACTTTTTTTGTCAAAAATTGAACACATTTATATATCCCTGCTTAGAACTTACAGGAACTATTTGAACATAAAATATATATTTAACAGAATATATAATTATCCAAAATGTGATGTCATAAAGAGCAAATGTGCTTGAATCATAGCTGAAATTATTCATAAGTAAAAGAAAACAAAGTGTGCTTTAGCTTAACTTCAAAGCAAAATACAGACTATAAAGTTAAAAGACCCAGTAACTGATTGCTACATGCAAGAACATGAGAAGCAATGATTATTCTGGGTAGAATATTTCCTACTAAATCTAAATACTCCACCCAACTCACAATGTCTTCAACTTATATAAAAAAAAATGTAATAAAACGTGCAGTTGGCTTCTGTACTTAAGTTAAACCACATCAAAAGTTTCTCCCTTCCAGCTCTTCAGCAGGTAATCTTTGGATTTATTGCCATGTTTTTGTTATGTGATACATAGTAATCCATACTTCTGTAGAAGGCAAGCATAACTTTCCAAATCATGGGGAATAATATTAAGCCATCATATTAATAAACTATTTCTGTTACACATGTAAGTATTATTAACTTTCTTGAACTTCTGAAGGAGATGTAACTTAGTCCCATATATCTCATGCAGATGAAGTTAGAGGATAATCATTATACAAGATAATGGGAGAAAGTTAATCAGCCTCTCTCTGGCCCGATCATTAACCCAATCTGCAACATCCAGACTAATGATGCTTAAAATAGTCATATGGAATAAAGTTGGGGAAAACTATAATATTAACTAGATCCACAGTCATCTCTGACACACAACTATGAAACTTCTGTTTGAAGACTTCTAGTGAAGGAGAACTCACATATCATCTAGCACAGGGGTAGTCAACCTTGGCTCTTTTACGACTCGTGGACTTCAACTCCCAGAATTCCTGAGCCAGCTAAGCTAAGCTGGCTCAGGAATTCTGGGAATTGAAGTCCACGAGTCGTAAAAGAGCCAAGGTTGACTACCCCTGATCTAGCATCATGTTACAAGGAGTGACAATTTGTAGAGTCAGGAGCTTCCTCCTGAAGGTTAGCCTGAACCTCCTTCTTTGAAAATTTAACCTACTGAATTTGAAAATAAAGCATTGAAAATAAAAATGGAAGGTGGGGCCTAAAAGAAGCCTGCAGCTGAAACTATTTCGAACTGGTAGAATGTTCTTTTTCCCTTTAAGTCAATTAATTTGGTTCTGAACAACAGAGAATAAGATCATCCCCTTGTCTATGTGACAACCTCTCAGATATCTGAAAACTGCTATTACATCTCCCTTGTTATCTTTTTTATACCACCACGCTTTATTCCTCACAGGATGCATTTACCCTTCCCCTTCTTGGTAGCTCCCTCTGAAATTTCTCCAGTTGGCCTTGGTTCTTTTTCAGCTGTGAATCGACTATAGTACTAATACAGAATATACTATTACAAATGGGGCCTAAACACAGCATAGGAGAATAGAACAATTAATAGCTGTGATATATACTCCATGCTCCTGTTCAAGCACCTCAAGATAACATTCACCTTTTTTATTACCTTCATTATTTATTTATTAAGTTTATCTGCCACCCATCTTGAGGTTCGAGGTGACTCTGAACAGCTTTTAGCAGTTGCATCACATTGTTAGCTTATGTTTAAGTTGTGACTGAAGAGTTAACCCAGATTCCATATCCCTTCAAATGTACTATTGCCATATCAAGTCTCCTCCACCCAACATTCATGCCATATTTTTTCCTGTCCAGATGCATTGTTATTCATTGTCCACTGTTTAAGCCTCGCTAGAACTTTTAGGATCTTATCTTTCCACTTTGAATCTCACCCCCTTCCACCTGCAAACTCTGTAAGCCCCGTGGACTCCATCACCCAAGTCACTGATAACAATGTTCAACAGCACAGAGTAAAAAGTAAAGGTAAAGGAAAATAATGTGGCAACACAAAGAGGATGTCAGCTCCAGTGTCTTAACTCTTCCTGTCATCATGAGTTTGAAGGGAAAAGGGAAATCTTCTTTGGCCTTGTAGGATTTCTACATGTTTACTGTTCAAGAAAAACAAAGACTCAAAATCATTGGCACTACGTTGACAGAAAAGTCTCCAAGTTTCAAAAATGATCCCCCCAACTCATGAAAGGCAAAAAGGATGTCGATGAAAAAAGTAGAACTGAGATGCCTGTCCTTCTCCTTCTTATGCTTAGCACGCTTAGAATCAGATATTTTTTCCTACACCTAGAAAATACATAAGAAACAGTGTCTCCTGTATTATGTTCAGGGTAAAAGAAAATTTATAAAAAAAAATTTTTATCATTGGTAATTAATGTAAATAAACATTGTTTGTACTTATAAACATCCACCTTTTTTCTATTCTCTACCCTGATCTCGAAATTTTTTGTTCTTTCTTGAAGACCCCAGGGTTAAGATAAATTTTTAAGTAAAAGAGAATAACTAAAAAAAAGAATCATTATTGTGCTGGTAAGAAGAGATAATTTAAAAGAAGAAAAAGCAACAAAAGACACAATAAATAAATCTCTCTGCCTCAGTGGGAGTGCAATGTGGTAAGAGTGGAACACAACATGGAAGCTGAATTTGGTTTGAATTCCCAGGGAACTTTAAGTAGAGGCAATCAATAGAAAGAAAATTTTCTGATCCCTTTCTTTCCACGGCTGCCTCTATGCCACATCCCACATTAAAGATTTTAAGGACTCAGATGACTGCGGCCAAAAAGGAAAGCAATGAGAAACTTTCTATAAGATTCTAATATATTATAAACTCAAATAAACAAGTATAATTTTAAACAAAGAAGGTGAAGGGATACTACTGTAACATTCTTTATTTTTTGATAACTGCAGCTAGCCTGGTTGTCCTCAGCAGTACATGAAACAGCAATCTGCAGATTTATTTCAGTAAAACTCAAACATGATCCTATACTAAATCTGTTCATTAATATGTAGCATAATTTCTGGTTTATTACTTAGACACAATTTCTGGACTCAGAATAGGAACAGATGATAAGCCCTAGCACAAGCAAAAAAAAAATTCAAATTATTTTATTTAAAATAAATGTTTGAGATTGAGATTATTACTATTTAAATTCCGTGCAATTCAATGAAGGCAACACAAACACCTTGAAGGCAATACGAATACCTTTAATTCCACTTCGCTGCCAACTTTTAGACTGAGAAGGACCATGCCTTCATGAGAGAAGAATACATTTCAAAAATCCTGCTAATGCCCCTGCTAAAAAAAAACCATGTCCATCTGCAACTGATGGAAACAGCCCACCAAGAACTATTTAAAATAGTAAATTCCCTTTAAACCAAGCCTTAAAACTGAAAATGAGTTCTTAACTAACATACAGGATTATATTACCAGGATTCCAAAGTGACAATAATGGCGTTTGAAGTGTTAAATACTGCTGTTCACATTATGTCCAAAAGGAATATAATTTTTTTCCCTTGGATATAGTTGGAAGGCAAAGAATGGTTCTTCTAATTAATATTATAACACAGATTTTTAAAGTAAAATCCTCAAGCCATTTTAAAACTGTAACAATTAGAACAATAAAAATAGCAGAAAAACAAAACGTCAAAATTTTCAAAGGCCCTGGAAACTCTAAAGATTCGGCACTAAAACAGCATCTGTGGATGCCAGAAAAAGAGCTGCAAAGACCAGCATCACAACAGAAAAGGTGCCTTCGTGGCCCAATCACCTCCCTGACCTCTGAAAGCACCCAGAAAAGTTTAGATTGTGGGCAAGCTTATTTGAAAAAAGATTATTAGGACAATTTGCAAGTCTTAATAGCATTGAAAATAGAAATTGAAGGTGGGGCCTAAAAGAAGCCTGCAGTTGAAACTATTTCAAACTGGTAAAATGTTCTTTTTCCCTCTAAGTCTATTAATCTAACATAGGCACTCCCAACCTTTTTACCATGAAGGAACCTTTGCAATGATTTTCAAGTCTCAGAGAAAATGGCAAAATATGTAAAAACTTCACAACATAACTCATTTCTAAACTACACGATTCTTATTTTACAATGTTTACAACAGAAATGTATAAAAATTTACAGAGTGTAAACATTCCTAGCATGGTGAGTGATCTGATGGACAAAATTACAAAAACAATAGGTTTTTTTTCAACCATAGAACCCAGTTGAGAAAGGCTACAAATTGTTCTGTTTACCTGATTAAGACAACTTCAAAAATTTCCACTGAAATAACAGTGAAACTGTAACCATTATCCAGAATAGCTAACTATATAATGTAACTACACAATGACTTAAATGATGTAAATTGCCACAAATCAGAATTTATGCAAATCAGCTTAACTAATGTAGATACAATAGATTTTTTTCTGTTATTCTGACTCTATTTTTGCCTATCACATCCAAAGTGTATTAAATTCAAATGCATTAAATTAAGGGTTCATGTTAGCTCTTTCAGTTGTCTAAATCAGGGGTCTGCAACCTTGACAACTTTAAGACTTGTGGACTTCAGTTCCCAGAATTCCTCAGCCAGACCCCTGGTCTAAATCAATTACATAGATATTAAAAGTCGAATGTTAGAAAACCAAGGCTATCTCCAAAACACGAATTGCATTCAGGCTGCCTGATTAGAATTTAAGAGTAGTTGATTTTTAAATAATGACTATATAATGTTTTACCATTTTAATACAATGAGAGCAGAATACTTCCTCTAGACAAAATTGGGTAAAATAATGTGCTAGTATGCCAAAAAAGGCAACAGCTAAAATACTAACATGCAGAGATTTCAGACATATTTAATTCGAAAACAATAAAGGCTTTCTAAAAACAGAAAGCTCTTCATTTGCCACTCTTGCCGTTGTTGTCATGAATTGCAAACTCAGATTCTTAAACAAAGTAACTGGCATTACATTTTTTCAACCTGGGAACAATGTAGCAACACATGGAAAATGTCATCATCTAGGAGTCAAATAGCAGGCAGGAAAGCTGAAGGAATTGGCTTAACAAAACTGGCCTTGTGTGTATGGAGGTAATGAAGATGTTTTCCCTTATAAAAATCCAGCATTTTTTGTTGCATTTCCTTATGTTGTAAAAGATGAAATACCCTGAACAGCTCAGTTTCTTTTTGGATTCTTAACAACAGCTTTTCATAAAGGACAGTAAAATTATAACTTACTTCATCAAAATTCAATTAGTTATATTCTATTTACCACTCTTACACCAACCATGTGACACTTGTTGATAAGAAAGTGTCAGAGTTGAGTTCTGCACCTCACTCAATTATACGGGATCTGTCAATTTCTTTTCCCCAAAGCTTTATACTTTGAAATCATTCCCTAGGTGCTGTGATTAGTGTACTCTGAAACCTGAAGACTTCTCAAATTCTTGTTTAAAAAAATGACATATCCAACCACACTTCAAATTTAGAAGAAAATCCTTCTTACTCTGCAATCTCATCGATTTTACAAAAGTGTTGCCCCTCTCTTTTATTACACCTGACAGTTAATCTATATTCACAGAGATTTAGCTCAAATTGTAACTAGATGTTAACAAGAAAATGCATTTTTTTCTCTTAAAAATAAAGCAATATTTTTATCTTTTGTTTTAATAAACAAGAGAAAATTTACAAATCAGAATCACTAATAATGCAGTCATGCACACTGAACCTTGCACACAATTCATTAAGTATTTAGAATCCTAATTTGGACAGTGCTATATTTCATTGTAAACCTTACTATAATTTCAAATACCACAACCATATTTCCTTACACGGCTGTGATTCATCAGTGCTATTATTAGCCATGAAGAGTACTAAGCAGAGAGAACCAGTTTTACACTCCCTGGTTCATTTTGGTTTTGTGCTGTTGTATTATTTAACTGGCTTATTTTATAACACAACACTGAATAGATAAGAGAAAGAAAAAAGAAAGCTCTTTAATCTCACTTGTGATCAAGAGACAATTTATCTTTCTCCAGCATTTATTCTTTTGCTGCTTCTAATCTAGAACAGCTACACAAACACAACAATGTGTCAATGACTGCACAAAGCATAACAGTAGTATTTGACACTTGTTGGAAGCAAAACACAAGAACAAAATTAAACAGCCCAAACTGTTAAGATGTAAGATATTAAGAAGAATCTGTGTCACCTGTGTTTTTTAATCTCTGCATCTACATAATGTTTATCAATTCTGACTACAGGATTGGATAAGACAGGATTTTATTTCTGCACACTGGAAGCTCATAACTTTTACCATCCAACTGTTTTGCACCACGTCGCTATTATTATGGTGCAGAAGCATTCTAGTGTGTACTATTATGGCAAGATTAACTTGCCAGAACTTTTAATTGTTTCACTGCTCATAATAAAATCACAGTAAAGTTTGGCATACAGATTTATAGTATCTTGAAGTTTACTAAACCCAACAGTTTACAATAGGAAATGATTCAAAATGTTCAGTTTTGTTTATATGCTTAAGTGGCTATCAATTAATCCAACTTTGAGGGTTGAAGGACCTATCTGCCATGTTCAGGATGTATATTACACTTTCTCCCAAAGTAGCTATTGGAGAGGAGGAATGTTTACACCTTTCTAACATAGCTATATGAAGGATATAACCAGCTACAAACCAATGCTTGGTCAGATTGTTCCCTTAGCAGTACCCATTTTGCAGTATGTACCCATTGTGAATGTTGTTCCCTTGCCAGCCAGCAGAATTCAGACATCCCCATATACAACCTCTTAGACAAACAGCATATTTCATATACTTCCTGAGGAAGAGATGCTGCCTGCCATGTAGAGGAAAAAAATCTCCTAATATTCCTTCTCTTTGGGACCTAAATTGTTTAAGGCAAGGCAGAAGTTGCCAGGTTGGGAAAATAGTCCCCCCAAATAGTCTTTCACACAACTCCAGAAATATGTGGGCAAATACAGGTAGTCCTCAACTTACAACCACAACTGAGTCCAAAATTTCTGTGGCTAAGTGAAACATTTGTTAAGTGAGTTTTGCGCCTTTTCTTGCCACAGTTGTTAAGTGAATCGCTGCAATTGGTAAATTAGTAACAGGGTTGTTAAGTGAAATTGGCTTCCCCATTGACTTTGCTTGTCAGAAGGTTGCAAAAGGGGATCACATGATCCCTGGATCACCACAACCATCATAAATATGAACCAGTTGCCAAGCATCTGAATTTTGATCATGTGACCATGGGGATGCGGGAATGGTCATAAGTGTGAAAAATGGTCATACGTCACTTTTTCAGTAATGTTGTAACTTTGAATGGTCACTAAATAAACTGTTGTAAGTCGAGGACTACCTGGACAGAGAAATTAAAAAGCAGAGGTATTACGTCTGTTAAAGAATACTTTCTGTAGAAAAATGTAACAAGTCCATGAACAACTTCCATTAGGCTTTTTATTTCTCCTCATTGTATTTGCGCTATGTTTATGAATTGTTAATCTTTGTATAAATTAGGAGCTGGATTTTTAATGTTCAGCCTCAAATCATATTTTAATCATAAATATTTGTTAGATTTACTCTCTCTTTATTGGGATGTTGGGGATGTAAAATTCATATTAACTGATGACTATTTTGTACAGTACTTTATTTGGAACATTATATTGTCTTTCTTATATATATGCCTTTTTATCAGGTTATATTTATGTTTTTAAATAAATGTCTGTAATTGGACATTTAATGTTAAATAGGGATATCTGCATTTTGTATTTTATTGTTTTGTAGAAAGGTATGAATCTGTTTATCTTGTGTAAAATTGGTGTATCTCTCAAAGAAAGGCCAAATTGCTAACCACTAAGCTCTTGCAACCAGCAAATAAAATATTAAAGTTCCCCGCCCCCCTGATTTTATTATAGATATAATATGCAGCACAAGACAAGGAAAATCTGTTCTTCCTTCCAATTATAAACTCATTCCTGGTAAAACATAAGTCTTTGTTCCCACAATTTGAAATATCCCACAAGGACAAAAGAAAATGGATTTCAGCATTTTATTTTTAATTGGACTCAAAGCAGAACTGTATGATCCTACTTTTTGAATTAATCTAGTTTATCACATATCAGTCCACTGTTCACCACAGCAAAGTAGCAAGTAAGGTCATTAAACTCTGGTCTATAGAATATGCTGATTATCATCTCACAATGATAATGTGAGATGTGATTCGATGTTGCACAATTATGAAGAATGCATCTAGAAAATAAAGGAACATAAAGTGGAATATGGCAACTATAGTTGAATAATGTTTATATTAGGGATAGGCAAACTTTGGGGGACTTATATCTAATATTTAGTTTAGTACTGGGTAGAAGTACAACTTCAAAAAGTAATGAAGAAAGGATCCAAACTTTAAGTCTAACAATATCTGAGGCAATTCCTTGTAATGGAAGACAAAATTAAAGCATGAAATTTTTCTTGCGTTTGAGCTATTTCCTAGACACGATTTTTTTTTTTTACTGAAGAGCATCAAAGAGTTAACAGGAAAGGAGTAACATCAGTTGGCCCTGCGTCAAAATAAATATTGCACTGAGCAATCTATTTTCCCCTTGCTGCAATAAATGAAGGATTTGTTGATATAGCAAACTCATAATTTTGAAACTGGAATTTACTTGTACATAAAATATGATTCCTAATTTACTACATTCAGGCTTTGAAAACGCTGACCCATAATGGGCCTAAGGGACCCAATGCTAACTTCACACACAGCTCAACGTTACAAAAACTTTTAAGAAACAGAGTAAAGTTCTATTACTCAATTCTACATATGACAAAATTGAAAAACAGCTACACTTAGTAAACCCTTCAATTTACTTCCTTAGTAAACCCTTCCATACCCTTCCCATTGGATATTAATTCAATAAGCAGCCTTCAAATGTGTATTTGATTCAGACTGCATGAAGACAAATTTGTATACTGTTTTTCAACTTCTTGTCAAGTAAAAGTTGTGCTAATTTATCATTCCAAATAGCTCCAGAATTAAAAGGTATTAACATGTAAAATATAAGTAAATTTTATCATAATATTCAGAATTGGTTTACTTCTTCATCTCGTCACTACCGCTTGGAAAATCTCTGACTCACGGGTTTGACGTTGGGTTTTGGGTGAATACGTAGTAGCTCACGGCCCACCCACACCGGGTAACCGACTCACAACGGTTAACCCACCCGCACCGGTTAACAGTGGGCGTGGCTGCAGTGGTAATGGCAGACTGGGTGGGACTAAAAAGTTCAATCAATCAATTCCAACTTTGCAAGATCTTTTTTTTCCGCGAGAAATTGAAATTGACTGATTGAACCTTTTTTGTTTTTTGCACGTGGCAGCGGAGGCCTAAAGCGAAAAGGTTTTATAAAACCCAGCTGAAGGCCTAGGACTGGGGCGATGGTGTGCGTGCCCACAGAGAAGGCTCTGAGTGCCGCCTCTGGCACCCGTGCCATAGGTTCGCCACCACTGTAGTAGAGTAATAGTATTCAAGGTGAATACTTATGAATTCAACAGTAGCATTAAACATAATGTTATCTCTCAGCCTCAAACTTAGTTTGAATACTTAAAAATTGGGAAATACTTTTCCTGGCAACATATATTATAAACTGAAATTTAAAGTTATAGTTAGAAAAATGAATATTCAGCCCATTGCCACTTGCACAGTTGTTTAGCTACAAAATATATTTCAACAACATTTATAATAGTGCTAAATTACTAGATTTTGAGTTCAATAAATTATTCTGAGTCAGTTACAAAACTCTTTTTAATGCTGATACCCAATCACATGATAGCTTCATGTTTTTCCTGGTCAGAATGTAGAATTAAACACCAACTTTGGAAGAAGAGAGTCTTTCATATTACAACCTGCTTTACAAGTTCCATTGCTAATTGAAAGTGCAGCTATTTTTAGATTTATAATGGAAGTGAATAAAAAACAGGGATACTTAATAAAAGAACTGGAGCACTATAGACTCCCGGTGTTTTAGCTGCTAATTTATAAATCCAAATAGCTCCAGACTAAAGAAAATATAAAATGTGTGCCAGAATCACAGGCTTAAATTTGAAGAATAGAAACAAACTTCAGTCCTCAGTTCTTAGTGGAATTCAAAATGATTAGTTCAAAGGAATATTTTTTAAAAAAATTAAGATATGTATAAAGATATCAGAGATAGCTCTCCTAGTTTTTTTAGACCTCTTGGTGGTGTTCAGTGTCATTGATTATGGTATGCAGAGGAGCCAATTGTTTCACGTTCACAAGAAAAAAGTCCAATACCAGATTAAGCCATTAATAAAGCAATAAACAAATACAAACCATCTGTCCTTCCCAAAGAAGACTGATTTCCAACCATTACAGTGCATGGGAACTGAAAGAAGTGCAAGAATTTGAACCTTAAAATAACTATAAATAGATCTTGCAACCCATCAATCCTTTAAACTGTGCTACCAGCTGCTGCTGTTCAAATAATAACCTAATACCTGAACTCTCTTTCAGACAGATCAGTAGATCAGTGTTAACGGCACCATTGACGTAAGAAAGAATGCAACAAGAGAATGTGGACATTCATATATCATACTCATTCTTCCCTTTCTTTTACTTTTTAAAAAAAATAAGTTGGCCTCCAAAAGTCATAGGTTGCTGGGTCAAATTTTTCAGTTGATTTTGGGCATTTGTTGAGGTTCTTTAGAAAAGAGGAATCAACGGCAAGAGCCTAGCAGAAATCCAGAGATTAGTGTTCCATGCTATGAACAGGAAAAAAAATATGTCACTGAAAATAGTTGTTTTGCTTCCATTATCTCAGTCATGAGATCTTAGGAGGCTTCACAGGGTTGTAAAAATATAATTGTAGCCATATAAAGTGTGTGTCCTGCCCTCTCAAGAGAAAAATACATATCCACCCCCATGACTCTCACATTAAGTCTTTGTGTAGACACAGAATGACAGCAAAATCACAGATTATGTATGTTGAATTAGAGTAAAATTCTTATAGGTTTTTTTTTCACTTCTAATCTTTGCTCATCATAATTAGAAGATAATGGTATTTCCTGGTAAATACAATTGTTATTAAAAAAAAGGGAAATGTGTGTATGCTTACCATATCACACTGAACAATCTTCTTTAGAATTTTCTGCTTGGTTTTCAAATATATCTGCAGACCATCTACGCTTCTCACCTGCAGGAAGAATATAATGTATATTATCTTATTTTCTTATTTTTTTACTACCTTGTAAAGGAAGAAAGCTTATTAACAAATATTTAATTTTTCTTCATGTATTAATGGCTATTGTATCTGAATAAAAATTATCCAATAGTTTTAAAGAATTTTAAGTAGCTCATAATTTCATACTATGATACAATTATACTATACATTTTTTTAATTATTGACATAAATAATAAAAAATCTGAACAAGAGTAAAATAGTAGCTAAAATAACATAAAAATCTCCAAAAGACTTTTCTATGAATCATGAAAGGCTTGAAAATGCATGTATAATTAGGTTTTGCAGCTGTCAGAACAGCAATATTTTTTGCCTCTTCTCTACAATAGTTATCCTGAGATGTACTGAATATTTACACAATCAGATCAAATACAATTATGTACTTTCTTGAATACTTGATCTTTTAAAAATCCAGGTAGAACACAAACCAGCGGTGTTAGTTAGTATTGTTAATTCCTCACTGCAAGAGGTCCCCAACCATGGTCTCTAACTACTGCAAATACAGGCAGTCCTCGACTTATGATCACAATTGAGTTCAAAATTTTTGTTGCTAAATGAAACATTTGTTAAGTGAATTTTGCTCCATTTTACAATCTTTTTTTGCCACAGTTGTTAAGTGAATCACTGCGGTTGTTAAATTAGTAACACAGTTGTTAAGGGAATCTGGGTTTCCCATTTATTTTGCTTGTCAGGTCACAAAAGGTGATCACATGATCCCAGGACACTATAATGGTCATAAATATGAGCCAGTTCCCAAGCGTCTGAATTTTGATCAGGTGACCATGGGGATGCTGCAATGATCGTAAGTGTGAAAAGGGATCAAAACTCACTTTTTTCAGTGCTTTTGTAAAACTTCGAACAGTCACTAAATCAACTGTTGTAAGTTGAGGCCTATCTTTAGTTCTAGTGATGGAGAGAAAGCTTCTGTTCAAATATTTTTGTGTTATATATTGAGTTTAAACATTGATGCTTTGGAGTGATGTACTCAGTGTCACCTTGCATTGTGAGATGAGCAACATATAAGTTGAATAAATAAATCAATAAAAACAAATGTGAACATCAATCCTCTTTGTTTGGCTATTCAGCAATTAGAATATAAAATTCTAAAAATGGATCAGGGTTTTTTAATGTTGGAAGTACAATTTCCAAAATTCTTGGCCAGCATGATTAGTACCTAACGTGTACCTCACTACTTTTGATATTCTTATTGCAGTACATTTAGATAGAACTGTTTGTTACTAACTTCATTAATAAGGTTTTTTTTTTACTTCATCAGTGTAAGTCCTTATTTACTGAAGATTCACCTATTTTCTGTCAATACATGTAATACATGCAATTAGCTATGGTTTAACATAGTTCAATTACTCTTTTTTGTAGTATTTTATTATTTTTTTAATTTTACATTTAAGTATTTAAAAAGCAACGTGGTGATTGGGTTAATCGATAATTCAATAGTATACAAAAATCTTTAGTACAAATCTCAAAGTACCACATCAAATATTTCCTCTCTTTTTCCCTTAATATCTATTGTCTCATATTTGAACAAATACAGTTCTTATTATATCATGTCAGTGCTTTTAAGTCATCAAATAGATCTCCCTCTGTTGTTATATATATTATTTGAAATAAGAGAGACCATCCAGTCGCCATTTTTTGGGAAGGGCTAACAAATTGTCTCTCTATTACTCCAAATCCCCATAGTTGTCCTGATATGTTTGTCTTCCCTTCGGTCTGTTCTTCTTCTTGCTCCTCAAATTTCTTCTGATTTATATAGAAAGTCTTTTCCATCTTCAGAGTTGTCAGTCCCTTTTCTGGGTTTTCCATTGACTGTATTTGTTGGTCAGTTGAATCCTCTATCATAGTATTTAATTGTTCCACTTCTTCTGTTATCTTCTGCATAGTTGATTCTTTAATTGTGGTCAAAATTTGGGTTCGTATATCTAGGCTGACACCTTGTTCTTTTCTGTAGGATCTTATTTCATCACAAGCTGAAAGAATGGTTTCATTATTGCTTTCAACATAAAAAGAATCTGTTCGTGATCTTCATCCATATTCTCTTGATGGTGTGTTAAGTTGAGGGCTTTAAAGTCAGAGAATGAAAATAATTTTATAACTGGGTATAGGACACAGCTGAACTTCTCACAGCTAGTATTTGTCAAGGTTGAAAAAGTCTTATCTATAGTCTGGGCTTTAAGCCAAGTCTCCTTTAGACAATAACAAGTTGTAATATCAAACTTGGCCACAAGATGTCACCAATGCCGTTTAAGATTTTTTAAGTCCAAAATTTTTATAATCCTTTTTCCAATTTTATTTCTTTTTTGTAAATAAAAACCAAAGTCTTCTGTAAAGATAAGAAATCTTTTGGTTCCCAAATTTTAGAAGCATATAAATCCAGTTAGAGTAAGGTTATTCTTTCAGAGTTTTAACTCCCCTGGATAGTCAGTCGCCGCTAATCTTAGAGGGTGGGATAGAAGTTCCCTTCCCTCTCACAGGGGGGGAGATGCTTTGGGCAGCTTTTATAGGAAAAGAAAATACTTGGGATTGAAGAGAGGTTCAGATCTCACCCAGTCTCATCTGTGCTGTTTTAGAAGTGCCTGGTAGTAAGTTTGACTTTGGCTGTCTGCAGCCTAGTGACGAGCCATATTTCTATGGCTGGTCTTTCGTCCGCCGGTTTGGAGGGCTGCCCCGGATCGAGCAGAAGGGTTTCTGCCCTCCCGCGATCAAGCAGGGGTCCCCTCTTTGCTTGTCGCCCCTACAGGGCAACTCTCGATCCTTTCCAGGGTCCCGCAGCAGAGCAAAACTGAACACGGAAGATGGAGCTCACCTTCCAGTGTCCACAGCGGCCACGATGGCAAACCGGAAGTCTAACATATTTCAATTATTCTGTTGAGCCCTTAGAACAGTTCCTAAAGGAACGTAAGGATCCTATTCTCTCCATGAAAACATGCAAGGCAATTTTCCACCACGTAGACCCTTACTTGAATAGAATATGAGTAATTTTTATAGCACTTAGTTCCATGTAGGCATGCTTAATTGCCACACAAACTTGATTCAGCACCACTTCTCACAATTCTCTCCATGTTCGTTCAATGCAACAAACATTTCTATATATAATGCTTATGAATATTAAACAATTTTGAGTTGTTTCAAGTAAATGGAAACAATCTTTATGCAGGAATTATGATTAAGACAGTAAAAACAAAAAAATAATGAAATATCAGATCACTTAAAAGCACTGTCTTACTCATAAAAAATGTACCTGTTGAATGATAATTAAACTGCCTTCAGTTTGCCACTAAATTAAATATTATCATTAAAGGAACATTTTAAGAACAATGTTCTTACTCCTATCATCTAATATCTCTCAAGGTCACTTTCTTTGGTAACTTAATAAAAATTACATCATTGTTCTCTATCCATCTGTAGGAGAATTACCTCAATGATCAAAAATAATGGTCCATGCTTGCAATTACCATATTATTCATAATAAAAACTATTACACTATTAAAAACAAAATATGTGGTTCACAAATAAACTAATCTTTTTAATGATTTATTTTACCACAAGGCAAAGTTTATTTTACACTCTGTGAATAAATAGATAAATGAAAAGTACACTACAATTGTCTCAAAGCAAATAGCCTTTATCAGACTTATTTAGATACAACTACCATGCAACAGATTTTTTTTTTAATCAGAAGTTCAGTTTTATAACTGGAAACTTTTCCAAAAGATATTTAGTTAAAGAATTTATTGAATATTGTAAATTATCATCTAATTCCATCCATATGAACCCATTTCTTTTGCCCTACTAGCGTGTTTCCCCAAAAATAAGACCTGGTCTTAATTTTTTTTTTGCCTCCAAAAGAGGCGCCAGGTCTTATTTTTTGGGGGGGTGTCTTTTCCACTCACCTCGCAGTGGCAGCGGCATCAACAGTCCCACCTAGCCAGCCAACTTCTACAGCTGAAGGAGCAGCTTCATTCTGCAGCTATGAATGGAGCTCCGGCTTGCATTTCAGAATCATAGGCCTTTCTGGAAGGCCTCTGCAGTTGAGAACTGAGCTACGGATTGAATCCATAGCTCAGTTCTCAGCTGCAGAGGCCTCCTGGAAAGGCCTCTGACTGCGAAATGCAGACCAGGGGACACTGCAGAAGAAGTGGGCCAGTGAGGAGAGGCAGATATTGATTCATGGGAGGCCTGGTAAGTGGGTGCGGGGGTATGAGGCAGCTCCACCCCTGCCCTAGCTTGATTTTTAGGCGTGTGCCTCATCCCAAAACTAGAGCTTGTTTTGGGGATAGGGCTTATATTAGGCCCACCCCCAAAAATCTTACTTTTGGGGAAACACGGCATAGACGTCATACTGAAGGGTCAACATATTAAGCTGATACACAAACGAACTTCTCTGGCTCTAACAAATAATCAAAGATTAGCAAGATCCCTCTTTGGAATGCTCAACCTGGCCCTGGATAATTAGCAAGAAGAAATTCATGTCTGCATTTACATTCATTGGAGAGGAAGGGATTATAAGAGAGTAATACACTGGGCTGTTTGTATAGTGTGCTCAGCACTAACAGGGCCACTGCAATACTTTAGATCTGTATTCCTCACTGTGTGCCTTCTCATTCTCTTGTAATTCCTTCCTCTCCAATGTCTCTATTCTGTAAATTAGAAAAAAATAAGAAAAACATCAGGTAAGCCAAAGGGCAAAGCATACATTAGTGAGCATGTGACTGAAGAACACTGCAAAGGGCATAACTTTGAATAGTCACTGAACAAGACAGTTAGCAAGTGCCTATAGTGTGTACTTTTTGTTAGAGTTCCAGAAATAAAATATTTTCCCCAAATCATAAGAATTTATTGAACTATTCACTATATAATCATCTGTTCTAAAATATTATATAGTTAATACAAAATATTCAGAATATTCATAAGAATGGTATACAAGAAGCAATGATTACATACAACTGAAATTCTATCCCATATTCATCATGTAATTCCCAGGCTAGAATAAGGTGAATTCATTCCTTTAGTAGATTCCTACAAATTCTTTTCTTCACGTAATTACCCTTTTTTTTTTTGCTGATTTGCACAATCACACCCAGCTTATTTCAAGAGCTAATAAAGGTGAATTTATCTTTAGTTTCAGATTTGAATAAGGAGCACCCTATATGAGCTATAACACATTTTTAACATATAATTATGAGTTACTTGAAACACTCTTATTTGTACTCTTTTATTCTCTTTCTTAAAGCTCAAATTATTGAGAAGCAAGATTCATTCAGAAAGCATTTTAGGCTTTGAACAAAAAAATGATTTTATTGCTAATGAAGTATTCAGGCCAAGAATTAACTTTTACATTTTGAGGATGTCAAGCGTTTCAGAAACAAGTGACTAAAATTAAGTAGCTGTTGAGCAGTAACTGTTTTGTAAAGAAAAAATATTTATAATTGAATGCATATATAATACATCCATACAACCAAATAGGTTATTATTTGTTCTGATTAACTTTGAAAATGCCCATGTACTTCAAGATGAGCCCAGAATTGTTATTTGATCTGTCCACACTTGTATACCAGTCATGAATATGCTTAAGTGTCTTAGTGAAATTTCTAAGGAAAAAGACTTGGGATACAGAATGGGAGTTTTCCTTGTGGTCCATGGTTCCCTTTGTTTCCTCTCCCCCCAGGAACGTTGCAGGCAATTCTGTGAGTCAGCCAAGGAAGAGGAGGAGGCTTCACAGGGCTCTGCTGAAGATCGCGAGAGGAAGGAAAAAAAGTGCCAGCCTATATTATATGTGAAAAGGAGGATTACCCAACAGGTCATGGACTGTCTAGTACTATTTTAAAAACTTATAGAACAGATTATTTTTTAAACCTTTTCTAATGGTTTTTCTAATAGAATCTGACTAACTCCAAGATGACAATCTCTCCCACAGGTGTGGTAATATTATCAAGAAATTCCTCTATTTCATACTCAGCAATCTAGCTTTTCCCAATAGTGGCCCCTAGATTTTCATGGTTGATCATAAAGTAAGGGCAGTTGATATAACTAAAGGCTTACAATGCCTCCTTACAATGCCTCTTTCATTTTTAGATAAAGGTCCATCCACTCCTAAAATACTTTCAATTATCAGTTCAAGTGTCCATGAATCTGATTTGTACACAAATGCATTTACTGTATAATGGCTAATAGAGGCATTTTCCATATGAGTCAGACCAATCATTTGGGTGTTGAGTTACACAGTACTTAGATTAGATCACTGCCCATAAGAAAATGGACCAACTCATATGATAAATGCATTTGGAGTGACTGAATGTATGTAGAATACTTAGACAGGCAAGCAGTTTATCTATGGCTGCTATCATATCTGTTTCAGTCCTGAGAGAAAATATCAAGGGAATAAAAAAATGCTTTTACAATATCTTATATTATTCATTCCTCAAACTGAGAATCAATCCACCATGTTTTTCTGTCCATAAGAATGCAAAATTAACATATCTCATTGTTTTGTAATTTCACTTACCAGAAGTTTCACTCACACGCTCATTCATTCCAAGTTTTTTACATTCATTAATTAAACCAACATATGTTAAATAAATGATATCCACTTTTTAGTCTGAAAATAAATCCCACCTGTACAGCTCCCAAAGCTACTGGCTGTGTAGTCAGATTTTTTAGTAAATGTGCTATAGACTAATTTAGTCAACTTCCACACTTATGTGCCTATATCACTATCCCACTGATGATGCTTTTTACATATTGTGTTGACAGCTACTGGCCTTTGAAAACATTTGTAAGAAGTATTTAATTCCAACCATTACAGCAAGACTATTGAGAAAATTGCTCCTATAAAATGATCAAACTCAAATTACCAAAGGGTGTATGAGTTATTTGAGTCATGTGATGGTTTTGCCAGTGAGTTTAATCCTCTGTTCAAATCCTCCCTCAAATGGGGAAGTCCTGTTCTTATCTCTGTGAAAATTAGGACACTGCACATGGGTTGGGGAATGGGGATGGGTGGGCAAGAGTAAGATCCAGTTTTATATATTGCATGAGGGATCTGAGATAGCACATCTGCTTCAGATTATTTTATGTATAAATTATTTCTTTGTTTCAAGAGTTAGCAAATTTCTGAGGAACAAGGGCTGCAACTCACTCTTCCAATGAGCTGCAACATCAGACATGTCATTGCAGGAAGTTTGTTGATGTCAGACAAAAGGGTTAATGTTTTTCTACATTTTTATGGATGGGAATGACAATCCAGACATTGATGATACAGTTTTGGCCTTATTTGGGAGGTTTAAGGGTAGAAACTCTAGTGGCTTGCCATCCAAAAGCTTTCTGCTCTTATTTCTTCTTTTATTTTGGAGAAATAAAGACTTTTTCTATTGAGTTTCAATGGTAACATCTTAGGTTCTGGAATGTCTATGGGTGTCCTCATTGCTTTACACCAGGGGTGTCAAACTGCCAGCCCACGGGCCAGATGTGTCACAACAAAACCATGCCCACCCCATTGCCAGCAATGGGGAAAAAGCTCCAATATGTTGCACGACGTCACATGACGCCACGAGTTTGACATGTCTGCTTTACATCATAGTGTATTATATATAAAGCAGTGATAATAAACACAAAGTGTTTAACTGCTACATAAGCTACTCATATCAGATCATTCTAGAATAAGCTAGAATAAGAATGAACCATGCCAACAAGTATGCCGACCCAGAAAAGCAGATTGTCAGAACATGATAAAATCTTTAATTTGAAGGGAAAACTTAACTTTTAAAAAAGAATTTTTATTTTTAAAGTAAATTAAAATTATTGTTTTTGCACTGATTCAGAATGATTTCTCTATCAGCTCCCTGGTGGGCAATCTGAAGGTTGCTGTCAGTTTTCTCTTCAACCCTACCATCTCTGTCTTTGATGATACATAGGGGCAATTTTTTTTAAAAGTGCTTCACAGGTAACCTGCTGAAACTAATCAGATGAAACCTATAAACAATCTACCATTCTTGTTATTTTCTGTTCCATTTGCCTTCCCTCCCCCCCCCCCAAAAAAGGAAGCAGTTTTAAGAGTTTTGATGTTTCTCCATTACAGGCTATTCTTCGATATTTGCATTCAAAAGGTTAAACTGAATTGTTACATTAAATTCTCAAATTCAACTGGATTCTATCAGTTTCACAAAAATTATATTTAGAATATTTATCCAAAGAGAAGGTGAGACTCTTCAATTAGTATACCTTAATATTTAGAAAACTATGGAGACAGAGTTCTTTAAGACAGATGCTGCTGACAAAGAAAATCTGCAAGCACTTTGCTGCAGATAATTCAGACAAAAGGTTACAAAAGAAATCAAGCAATCAATAACGTTTGCTTTTGCCTTACTATCATGAGTTAGGATGTAGGCCCATGAGCTGAAAATGTGAGACACAAGTACTTCTGTAATGCCAACAATGAAGAAATGATTATAATATGAAGGAGAAGGATACAGTCCATGGGCCTTTTGAAATTTCTTACCCAAATTCCATGAGGATATATTGGAAAGGTGAGAAGTGGCAGCATTGAGACTTTGGGAAACTATGGGATGGGACAGACAAAGGACAAAACAGCTGAGCAATCACATGTCACTTACTTTCACTGGCACTATCACTCTTTTCCTTTGTTAAAATATCAGCTTATCCCTTTCTGTATTTTATTTTGCAGATTAAGTAATTTATCATCTTTTATTTTCTAAGGATAATAAAGATGACTTTGAGCTTTAAGAAATCTCTTTTTAGCTGTTGAATGTATTGAACTCTCCTAAATTTCTTATAATAGTAAATTGAAAAAACCTTCAGCACAATCCTATCCATCTTCTACTCAGAAATCCAATTATGTTCAATTAGGCTTTCTCTGAAATAAGAACATTTAGGATTATAACCAGAATAGTTTTCTTGACACCTATTGGATTCTCAATATCTTTTAAACAAAATATATATGTACTCCAGGAAAATAGAATCAAATTTGACATAATTACAGTAAGATGTTCACAAGAGAGCTTGGAATTTGATGCCTATATTTCTAAATAAATTATGCAAATTCCTAATATTATTATAAAATAGAAAAAGTACACCACTTGTTCACACATATACACTGATCACCGTATTGCAATTCTATTTTTACTAGTAAAACATTGTAGAAAAGAAATTTATTTTTATACTAGCATGCCACCCACTTCTAATTAACATCAATCTGTCTTCTGTGAACAGTATATGTTGCAAAAATATGTGCCCTTGAGTACACTAGGGTATTTTGGCAAGATGTCATACGTGTTGCTAAAACCTGAAATTGTTTTACCCACTGCTGTAGGAAATGCCTAAATCTTTATTTTCTTGTGACTTTTCAGAAGAATAAAAATAATCTTTTTTTACCTTACCTTCTGTGATTTTTTAAAAAAATATTTATTAACATAACCCTTTTGATTCAGCTCCTCCCAATTCCTCCATCCCTGGTACAGCTATTTCTTAGCTGGTTAGCTCAAAAGAAGCAAATAAATGTGGTGCAGAACAAAGAGAGGGCAGCTACAGATAGAGAAGCCTAAATATCCTTCATGTAATGAATAGGCACAACAGGAAGGAAGTTAGAGCTGAAGACTACAACTGAATACTGCAAGAATTCATCCCCATGTCCTGCACTAATGGTTTCTTAAAGGAACATGTGATGTTGCTTTCAACCCATCTCCAGCTTCTACTCATCTTTTCTTGCTCCACATCAAAAGCAGTGTTTTCTGAGATGTGCACGAACAATGAAAATGTAAAAGAGTAATTTTATGTTTTGAGGTTGATGTCATAAAACTTAAGAGCCCCAAAGAATCTCATCATCACAGCCTTTTTACAACAAAAGATTACAACCAGAGATTCCACATATCAGGGTGATAAAGTGAGGAATAATATGTTAGGCTCAGAGTGCAATCCCCACTCAGCCAAAAGACCACAGGTGAAGGTGGGCCAGTAACTAACTCAGCCTATTAGCCTCATCCACTGGAAAGCTGAAAATGCCTTCTTTCTGCCTAGCATTCTCTAGACACGTTGCTATTGTTACTCTTGCCAACAATGCATCTGGGAAATGAAGTCCCGGTTATTTCCAAGGCTAGTAGGCTAGTAGGCCTTGAATAAAACAGAAAACAAGGAAAATACATGAACATGGTTTACGTTCAATGAATGAAAGACAGAATATAAATATAAGGAAGTATGGAAGAGACATTTGACCTTTTTTTTCTTCAGCGCTTTTTGGGTCTTTTGGTTTGGAAAGCTTTAGTTAGTTTGTATGCAATGCTGATGCCATGTGGTTGTAAGTAGTCTGTTGGTGGTTTCTGAATTTTTTTTGATGTATGGTAGTGTTTTCACAGGTTGCGTTGGTGGTGCTATATTGAGTGGTCAGGCACTCCTTCACAAATATTCTCCTCTATCAATATCACAGTAAAAACATACACGAGAATAAAAGAAATACTTAAGAGAATGATTGCAACACTGAGCACAGAGTAAAGACAAGGAGGTGTCATGTTTCCTTAGTGATTTAATGTATTTAAGGATAAATGTATAAGGAATAAATGCTATGATATTAAAGGTATATTGATTATTGATATGAATGTATGTGCATCTCAGTAAGCAGCAGTGCTGTTGGTTAAGAAGCTGGACAATTTGCAAATGTTAGATTGCGTAATACAACGAGAGGCATGAATTTGAAAACTGATATGCTAAAGATCAAGGTGGTTGCATTTCAAAGGAAAAGTGGGGTGAATTATTGCAAGTTATACATAAAAAGTAAAAATCAAAGGAAGTAGCAAGCAAATTTGCTAAAATGGGGAAATGAATGAAGAAATTTTAAGCGGTGCAAAAACTGGCAGAAAGTGGTGGGTATTACAGAATCCATTATGAGAAATAAGTGCTTCTCAAAGAAAGATGGCTGTGTCTGAGAACATGCTTCTGCACACCCAATATCACAAGGAAATAATGAGTATGTCAGGAGAAACACAGAAATAAGTTGAATGACACAAAAATGGCTTCATTAAAAAGTTTGCAGAGCAGCAAAGAAAGGTCAGAAGGTCAAGAATTAATAGGTAATGAATGAAGACAAATCACACAAAGTAAGTAAGCAATATGAAAGAAATACACTGAGATAATTTGAGGATATACAAATGAGGACTGAACTGCAAAACGCATACGTGAAGAAAAAGTGAATGGGATGAGAGAAAGAGGAAGGCCAAAGATCTCATTTGGCCCATAAAGTACTTCTAGTTGTCATAAAATGACTCCCTCCCCAGGGTCACATGAATGCAGTTTGGGCATTTGGCAACTGGTTACCTATATGTTATCTTTTAAATCTTAAAAAAAAATTTCAATATGTTTCCTTCCTCATTATGGCAAGAAGTCACACTGCCAGTTAGCCAAATTACAAGGGGGCTTCAGATGCAAAATAAAAACAATATTTACGCTCTGTAAGTTGCCCATTCTTGACGTATGCAGTATACATGTGTATGCCACACACAACATTTAATTAATAGATTGCATGTTAACAATTCATCATCCCAAACT